>NW_015171537.1:439172-493651 GCF_001447785.1 Gekko japonicus
TCACTTTCTCCACTTCAGAGAGGGAGCTGGTGAAGAACTTGCGTGATCTGGCCAGCTCCTCCTGGATCTTGCGCTCCTCTTTGCTGTAATCCTGCAGGACTCCTTTATACCTCGCTTGCAAGTCTTTCGAAACCCCTTCCAGACACACCTTCCTTTTCTGAAGGTCTCCCATCAACTCCCGCAGCCGCCCAAGCTTGGCCCCAAACTCTCTCCTCCTTTCGTCAGCTGCCTCTTTGATCGCAACCAGCCCATGCCCCTGTTGCACGTGTTCGGCCTCCTTGCATGGCTCGCATAAGACCAGCCCGCAGGTCCTGCAGAAGTGCTTGGGGAGCCGCCGGCCACAAGCCTTGCACATGAGCATGCCAACAGTTTCATTGAGCCCCGCAGTATCGATGATCTTCAGCACGGTCAGGTTGTCCGTCAGTTGAGCCAGGCTCGTGATCCTGGTGATCTTGCTACAAAAGGGGCAGCGTATCCCGTTAATGCTGTTGGCAAGGAGCTTCTCCAGGCACTGCTTGCAGATGGTATGCCCACAGTGCAGCAGCTTTGGCCTCAGGTGCTCCTCAGTAAAGCACTCCATGCAGATGGGGCATTCCAGGACTTCTCGAAGTGCGTCGGAGTTGAGCTGAGGGGCAGCGGCCATGGCCTTTGCAGATGAAGCAAGGCTAGTTGCATTTATCTCAGACGCTTTCCAGTCCTGTTCAAGGGAAGAGAAGGAAAACAAAATAGATTCCACATCACCGCAGTTAAGTTCTTCTGTATGTTGAACCAGACTGCGTCATTGTGCAACAGGGGGATACTACTCTAGCATATGAGCTTGCCGTATCCATCGTATTACCAACATCTTAGCAGACTTTTCCTTCCTTCCCCTTCCCTTCTTCCTTCCTTGTGTTGTGTGTGCAGGGGGTTACTGAATCTCATGGCTGAGGGGAAAATGGAGATTAAGGTAATGTTTGCTAAAGTTTCTATGAGTAAAGTTGTTTTTTTTTAAAAAAAAGAGGGCCAGGAAGACAGACTCTCGTACTGCAAAGTTCTGTGTCCATACACCCCACTTTCTGCTGCCAACCAATACCCAACCCTCATCCCTTCTTATCTATTGCGCCTCCATTGTGTGTTATCTGAATTTTTAGTTGTCTGCATTTTCTGACTGAGTGTGGGTTACAGACATTTACTGCATTTCCTCTGTGCTTTTCTTTCACAGGATTCAGGCAGTGTACATGGGGGGGGGGGCAGTTTCCAGGTGATCTCAACCTGAAGCTCACCAAACAAGAACTCCTTAGGTTCAAAAATAGCAAACACCCAATGAAGTCATGTGCAGAAAATGCACAGCGCTTAACTGCTGTTCCCAGCCTAAATGGGAAGGAAGGCAGTGGTGTCACAGTGGATGTAAAAATGTTAAGAAAGGCTCAGGCATAGCTAAACCTGGATGCCGGCATATGTTGAGAGCATGGCCCATGCTTCTGCTGTCCAAACATGGAGCATCATCTGTGTACATGCTGATACTTTCCAGAGTATCAAAAAGACAAGTCCCTGCCTCAGGGAGTTCACAGTTGGAAAAGAACGTCTGACTCAAATAGGATGTTATTTCAGCTAATGAGGAATAGAACCTGTCATAAAACTAATTGGTTTTATATGATCATACTGAACTCTTTCATCACTTGTGCAATGTGCACAGTACATTCTGCTTGCTGTGAGCTTATGGTTTGCGGCTTTCTGGATTGAGAGACACTGGATGCTGACTTCCATCAAACTACGCTGACCAGTCTTATGCTGCATCGCTAACCCACGTTTTCTCAGTGTGCTAACTAATTTAGGTACAGTCTGTAATTGTAGAGGTAGGAAGGGATTCTGTGACGGCTGTCCTGAAGTCTTTGCCCATGTTTGGCCTTAGTTTCCCAGACAGCTGAGGCAAGCAGATTTTTCCGCTGCTACTGACTGACCTGGCCAGTTGTAGAGAGGGGAGGGCAGGCAGAAGAGACTAGGAAAGAAAGGGCGGGGGGAGCCCATGGGTCTAGGAAGTGAGAAGCCTAGAGCCTGATAAGGCCAGCTGGCCAAGGAAACACAGGCAGTGCATGAAGATGAAGAGTCCAATTTGGAAAGGAAAATTAGATGAAAAAATGGGGAGAGGAGAGATGCTGCAGAGGTGCAGGGAAGCGTTGGGGAGGACAGTGATTCAAAATAATGAGCAAGATCTTCAGCCGCAGGTTTCTGAGTCAATCAGAAATATGGCAGCTGGCAATCAGAAAATCCAGTGGACTTTAGTGAATGGATCATCTTTGCTTGGGGTAGCTGAACTCTCGCAGCGCAACTATGTGTCCAGCACATGGTGTGTAGGGAGAAGATCCCACTTTCTCTGCCTTAGACCCAGCAGAGTTACTGCCAACCAGAGCAAATAGTGAGCTCGGTAGCACCAGAGGTATGTTCCTTTCTGTGGATTTGTACTATTACGAGATGCAGGAAAATTTAAGAGACCTCCTACACTGACAGAGCAGATAATGTAGTGCCTTAGGATATCAAGGCCAATTGCAGAGGCTTGGATTCAGATGTGACGATAGCAACAAGTGAAATGGACTGTGTGGGCGTGAAGTCTACCACCCTGGATATTAACAAAGCAAAATAATTCTCCAGAGTCACAGACATCACAGGAAAGAACAGAGATCTGTCAGTATCTAGCACACTTTGTTGTTTGCTGAAGCAAAGCAGCCATGCTTTGTTTGCTGAAGCAAAGCAGCCATGCACTAGTGCCAACTAGTGCTGGCGCAGCAGGAGTTAATCAGCTGCAGCTTTATTTTTTTCAGGTTCCTTGCAAGGAAAAAAATATGTATCTCTTGCATTTTCATTTTCCTGTCTTCTCCAGGCTTTGCCTTTTTGGTAAAATGCTGATAATTTAACTTTCTAAGTCTTATTGAATGGTCTCATAACAGCTGCCTTTCTTGCACATAACAGGACAATCTAATGAGACCATACTGTTGTCCAGATCCTTTCTAACCACCCCTCCCCACACCCCCTTTCCCATATTACATTCTTCATCTTTAGGATTCCAGCTGTGCCTTCTTCAAAGCAGCCAGCCATTGAAAAAGAACACAGACCAAAAAAGGGGGGGTTGGTATCATTAAGCCATTATATGATAGAGATGGTCTTTTGTACCTCAGCTGGATTGCAGTGTCTGTCCTGTAAAAAGCAAAGGGAAGAAAATGCCTATATGCTGTAACTGTCTCCCTCCCAGTCTGAAGAAAGAATGATGTGATGATGTAGTCACCCTGCCCTTGCAAGGGAACTCCCAGGTAAGCTGAAGGGAAAGGAGGATTCCAAGTAAGACAGATTCTGACTGCATTTTGGAGAAATCTAGTTACTACCAATAAATTACTGGTGGTTTTATCAAGACAGATTTATAGTTCACAGAACTCAACAATATCATCTCATCCCCCGCATTTAGTGGTGCTAAAATCAGATTGTAAATCTCATGCATGTCAGGAGGTCAGTTCATTCAAGAGTTGTGACCAACTCAGTTTTTACCTTGTTCTGGGTCAATTTTCTGCAGAGATGTCCAATCAAGGACTGTTGTATTCTGTGTGCAGCAGCAATTCCCTGGGTATACTGAGGCAGAAAAGAGAAATGTTGTGAAGGGGAAAATTAAGAGGTTTCCCCCTTAATTTATTTATTACCCAAGTAATGTTAAGCATGTTTCACACTGCACTTCATCTCTTTATCAGGGAAATTTACATCCAAATAAAAACCGGTCTCAAACATACCAAAACTCATACTGCTTTCACCGTGTGAGCTGCACTGCTCTGCTGCTGCTATCTCGCTAGGCCCCAATTTAGATAAACTTCCATAGGAGTATAACTTCCTCCTCATATTCTACCCTGCCTCCAACACATATGCATAATTTATTCTGATTGCAGAAGTGAATGCTGGGTCAAAACCAGAAGTGCAGCAAAGAATGATGGCTTGAATTGACACACTAGAACTTCTGTACACCTTCTGTCCACTGCTCTGGTTTTCTGAACAATTGAATTCCATGATATTACAGTCCAGGATCTAAAGAAACATCTGATGGGAGACCTGGAACTGATCTGTAAATCTCTGACAAAGCACTGAAGGGAAGGTACAATTTGCAGACAGGAATCTGTGGATAAAGAGAGCAGCCTCCCCCAATCTGTAGCTTCCCCCGTTCCCACATTTCCAGCTATCCTAACCCCATATTTGCTGCATTTCTTGGGTGAGCAAGTTGCAAAGGAAAAACAGCATGTGAGCGGATGGGTTCAGTACTCCTCCTCCCTGCATGCCCTTCCCCACCCCTACCACTTTGCCCATTTTTAATGGCAACCTGCTTTCTAAGTTCCAGGCCAGTTGCCAAACATGTAGTTTTAACTACAGTCAAAAAACAGGAGCCATCGGTTATCCTCCAGCATCCTGGAATCATGGGTGTTAAATCAGTGTTAACATAAAGACCAGGTGTAAATGTATAGAATTAGGGGGATTAGGGGGGATGTTTAAGAATCAATGTTAACACACAGTGTACTGGCTGTATGTGAGAGAGTATAAAATGAAGTGTATTTACAGGTAGTTTCATTATAGCAACAGTGGCTTCCACGTGCAAAAATATTGTCTTTAGGACTGCTAGTGGAAGGAGTAGAGGAGATCACCAGCTACTCAGAGCAATATTTCTCAGCTGGGCCAGCCTGCCCTTGAGCATCTGTGAACCTTGGGGACTCCAGAAAACTGTTTAGCAAAGTTGTGTCTGTGATACAGCAGGTGACAAAGTGATTAAACACCAAGAGCCCCATGAACATAGAAGTAAAATGAACGGCATTAAGGGCTTGATACAGCTGGAACCCGCCATAAACATGAAAAAGCCATTTGCTAACAGAATGGTGGAAACCCTGCATAGGCATCATCTGAGCACCTGTGATGTAGGGATACCTGGGAGTAAGAAGGAGATAGCTACAAAGCATGCCGAGAAAGTATAAATTGAGAGCTTAGGTCCAGTAAGCCCAAACAAACCTAGAACTTGAAGTACTTTCTGGAACCTGCCAAGCCATGCTTTGGAATCCTCCCACATCCCTCTGCTTTGTTCTTTTTTCTGAAATACTGGGAAAGACCTTGCAACTCTCAGTCTCCAAAACGCACCTATGCAATAGCAGAGGTCAACAGCTTAGCTCTGGCTTCAGCTAGGTTTTGGGAGTTGTTTTCACCTAGTAGGCAAGGCACCTTTGCCTTCCTCCTTCACTTTCACTTCGGCTCTAACTGCTGTTATTTTCTTCTCTTATTGCACTGGAGAACAAGACACACAAAGAATGTCCGCTTTAACAGTGTCCCCAGATCCTTGCCATTTCGAAATCCTTACAGCGAAGGAAATGGTTCTCCTCTTCCAGTTCACACTTAAATGTAAGGGACTCTAATCAAGGCAACAATTCTCTTTTCATAAGATGTGGATAGAACCACGCACCCCCCCTGCAAATTCATGGATTCTTTGGGTTGCTTGTCACATGGAACAAGCAACTTGCTGGTCTTAAATGTTGCTAAAGGGTTGATTTTGGTTTGTTTCCTTTTTTTAGCAGCAAGGACCTCCTCAGACCTAATTTTGACAGGCAGGTCTGTATGTACATTCTGGGGTGAGGTTTTTGTGCAAGTAGCAATGCACAAACTCAGTTAAATGTAGCATAACAGCTATGAGATGAACAGGTCAATATACTTGGAGGAGAGGTATAAAACATGGGAGCTGTGCTATAAGCTACAAATCATGATGTCCCAGGTTTAAAACTGAAGCGGTCACTGGCAAGCCACTTTCAGTGAATCTCTGGTCTCTGAATCTACAATGTGGGGATAATTCTGCTGCCCTCCTTGAACAGGCTGTTGTGAGGGTTACACACGAATATGAATCACTTTGAATATTCTAAAGCAGGACGTTAATGATTATTCTTTACCTGACTCCTGGCAGGATTCCCTAAACCACTTCCAGCTTGTGGTGTTTGTGACTCCAGATACCACTTTGGTGTGTCTGCTGCTGTCACTGCATCCTGCAAAATGAGCAGAGCCCTGCTGCCAAGGTTGATGGAACAGAGTGACAGTGCCCCTCTCGACAAGGAGAGAACATTTGGCTTTGCCAAAGTGTGGGGTGTGGCCACTTCTAATTCTGTCCCCTATCATGTATTGTCATTTAAAGCTGACAAAACTTCCCCAGACACAAATATGGGTTTTTCAATTGCAGCAGAACAGGCTTAGGCTAGGTATCGGGAACTAATTCTCCAGCTGAAGCACCAGAAAACAGAGTTGCCCTAGGGAGCTTGTGGAATCGCTTCTCAACTCATACTCCAGCTCATTTCCTGTGAATCAGTTAACATTTAACATCTGTTAACCATCCTGCCACAATTGCAATCAAGGTGATTAAAGAGCAGGGAAGCAAAGGTTTCTTTCAGTCACTGCGTGCTGGGTGAGTGAAGTGGGTTTTAAAAAATTATTTATTCTATTTAAGTTAGACTTTCTTTTTATCAGAGGATCCAAGGTGCTGGGCACTGAGGAGCTCCATAGAGGGCTCCCATTCTTTTGGATTTTAGGCCACACACAAGAGGTAAAAATCACAGGAGACTCTCCCCCTCCCCTGGATTTACACAGCATGCTGCGATACTACCAAGGTTATGGGTTGGGTGGGGTTGGGTGGGGTGGGGTGGGGGAATGGAATAAGAAGTGCTGACAATAACAGTAACACTCCTAGGTGTCAGAATTACATTTTTAAAGAGCCCAACAGCCGAAGGAGAACCTGGGAACAGGTGCAAGAGTTAGATTAGGAAGCATACCATTCAGTTCTGTGACCCTTTAATTTTGGAATATTGAACCTTACTCAGCATAGAACTGGAGAGGGTGATGCTGTGGCTTCTCACTCTTCCCTTCATCTCTGGGGTCTCATTCTCCCCTGTATATCCCAAGGCGGCCCCCTGTCATGCCTTAAGCTATAGCCAGCCACCTGAAGAGCTGCATAAATTAAAACTCTGGGATTCACTTCAGTACTCTTGCCCTCCAGTGCAGTTATCCCCTCCACTGGTTCGCTGGGCAGCAGGGATGTAGCAAGCAGGAAGCAGCTCACTGCTTGAGGTGACCAGACATCCTGATTCAAAAGAAGCATTTGTGGGGACAAATACAGTCACACCCCACTATGCAAAACCCAGTTTTCAAGGTAACCTTGACTTTACTAAAATATTAATCCATTTCCCCCCCAGTCTTCTGAAACAGGAGCTCTAGTTTCCTGGATAAGAGGGAGGTGTGTTTGGCTGTGTTGAGAGAGGTTTTGTGTTACAAACAGTACTCTTTGCAAAGGTGTCTGGCAAGTGGGGTGGGAGGAGACACTCTGGGTGGCTGTGCTTCAAGACAGTATAATCCCTATATCTTCTGACTGTGTAGGTGACCAAGAAAGATTTGGGGCAATTATTTGGTAGAAAATTGAGGGGGGGGGGTGCAAGTTTGGAACTATCACCTTCAAAACAAGTGCTGCTACCCCTCCTGATATATCAGCCATGCACGTTCTTTTAAAACAAGGGACAGCATATGTTGTAAAGATGTTTTGGAATCTAGAGCTGCCAACGAAATAAACTACCCCCATTTCTTTAACAGCAGTCTGCCATGTGAAAGTAGCAGCAGTCGAAGTCCCTGGGCATTACTTTGTCTCTTGGTTAGGAAGAGCATGAGATGCTAATTTTCAGTTTATCCAGGATGCTGTTAATGTCGCAGGGTCATAGCCAAGAGTAGCTGGCCTGCATCCATCTCTGAAGTAAGGGCTTTGTGCAGCTCAGGTGAAGACACACTGATTCCATTCCACTTTGCTTAGAAATAGCTAGTTTGGGTGCAATCTGAACAGCAAAATGGCATGTAAATAACTCTACAAATCTGCTTTACACTGTGAACCATTATTTATGCCTTGAACTTGAGCAGCCATCAGTATAGGACTAGTTTGTTTATTTTAACTTACTTATTTAGGGCAGGATAGGGGAATACAGTCTGTTGCAGCTCTCAGAAATTTTTGTGCTGCATTTCAGGTGGTGTTCACAATGAGATGAGCATGCTTCTGATGGGGAATATTTGTACTCCTCTGTGTGAAGAATTACAGGCCTGCAGAGATGGGGGGGGGTATTTTTGTTAACCATGTTACGTTAGGACTCTCTTTTAGATGGCACATTAGAGAGTCTTGTGAGGGCAAACCTAGTGTCTGCCCTCATGGTTGTAATTATAGTGATTAAAGTGTCTTAATAAGACCAAGGAAACTCAAGTTCAGGTCCCCATTTTGCCACAAATCTCAGTGAATACCCCTCAGCTATCCATGTTCTCATCTTAGCCTCCCTTGGACAACTGTGAAATTGAAATGAAGACAGGGAGAGCCATGCATGCTGCCCAGAGCTCCTTGGAAAAGGGGAGAGGGGGGGATGAAATAGGCAGTGGTATGATCTGATTGGCTCTACCACTTGAATTGGAAGAATGACCAACAGTATTTATGGTTCTTGCACAGATGATGGGCGGGGATGTGGTAAGATTCTGCTGCAAGAAGAAATAGGTCCCTAGCAGACACAACATTAGGTGGCCTGGGTGTCTGTCTTGGGTGGCTTTGGGTTTTTTTAGGTAAGCGGGAGGGGAATGCTACGCAGCTGGAAAGACCAGGAACGTTCCCTGGGGCCGCATCCGAGGAGGCCAAAAGGGAGATCTGGGGGGGGGGGGGGTTGCATGTGCGAGTGGTGCTCTGGAGAGTATTTTGCACAATATGTGCAGGGATAATCCATAGCCTGTCCCTTGCAGCAACGACTGGTATGGAAATGCAGTACAGGGCGGTAGGGGCGTTTGCTGCATGCTGGTGACAGGGATGATTGTTCCACCGCGCTGACTGTTTCGGGGGGGAGGTCTCGTCTAAGATCGCCTACGGCCCCCACAGCCACCCCCACCTCCCAGTGCCCCCAAGCCAAGGCAGAGCCCCTCCCTACCTACCGTTTTCTCCTGCAGCTGTAGCAGCCTTTGTTCCTACGATGCAGTGCGCCTGCGCGAGTGCGTCGATCGTGCCTTCCCCCGACTCCTCCCTCGTGCGTTCAAAGGACGCGGCCTTTCGCGGGGCATTACGGGAGATGTAGGTTTTTTCCCCGAGGGGAGGTGGCTCGCCGTGTCTGGGGCGGGGGTTCTTTGTACGAGTTTATGTTACCGTTTTGGTGCCGCCTTGTGCCTTTATCCTTTCTTTCCCGCCGATACAAAAGGTGGGGTTGTTGTTGGTGGAGTGGGTGTGTTATCAAGGGTTTCTGTTACATTGCAGATGGATTCAGGTGGGTCGCCGTGTTGGTCAGAAGCAGCAGAACTAAGTTTGAGTCCAGTGGCACCTTTAAGACCAACAAAGTTTAATTCGAGGGATAAGTTTTTATGTGCACACTTCTTCAGATATATTGAAATGGAAGTTACCAGACCATGCATATACTAGAAAATTTCTCCCACACACAAAGAATTTTTTTTAAAAAATAATCATAAGGGGGTGGTGTTCTTTTAATATGTAAACTGTAGGGGGTGAGCTTCCTACCCTCGGGTGTGTTACTTTTCACAACAGATGGGATTATTTTAAGGGGAGGGGGAAGTAATCCTTAGGGCTGCCAACTTCCAGGTGGTGGCAGGAGATTTTTCTGGAATAATAACTGGTCTCCAGACGACAGAGATCAGTTCCCCTGGAGAAAGCTGCTGCTTTGAAAGTTGGTCTCTATGGCTGAATGCCCTGCTGAGGTCCCTCCCCTCCTCATCTTCCCCATGCTCTCTCCCCCCCCCCCCCCCCAGATCTCCAGAATTTCCCAACCCAGAGCTGGCAACCGTAACTCTTATAGCACTATGAAGTCTTGGAAGGGAGGGTTGCAAACTAAGTAAATATTGTAAGGTGAGAAGGTTGATTTTCTTCATTTTTTCCAGTTCTGAATGCTCTTATCTGTTGTGGGAGGGGGACATTTTAGTTAGTTTGTGTAGGGATTTATATGAAGACTGCAAATCCCATATCATCCCCCTCTGTCTATCTGTCACATTCCCCTTTGTATGCATACAATTTATATGGATATTGTGTTTGGACTCTTCCACTCCCATCCCCTGTCAGAAATTTGCTCCTGAAATGAGCTTGTGAGTGTGGGAAGAGTGTGTGCCTGTTAAAACAGGTGTGTTTAACTGTCGAGAGGTGTTAAAACAGGTGTGTTTAACTGTGTGCTGTGTTTCTTACCCATCCTGCATAGTAGGTGCACACTTGCCAGAAGGGATGCCCCCCCCCCACTTAGTGCGGTCCCAAACCCTCAATCTGCAGCTGTTTAGCACCTACCATTAAAGATCATGAGCTACTCAATGCAAAATTCAGACTTAAACTGAAGAAAGGTGGGGAAACCACTAGGCCATTCAGGTTTGACCTACATCACATCCCTGATGAATATACAGTGGAGGTGAAGAATAGGTTTAAGGGACTAGATTTGATAGAGTGCCTGAAGAACTATGGACGGAGGTTCATGACATTGTACAGGAGGCAGCAATCACCACCATCCCAAATAAAAAGAAATGCAAGAAAGCAAAGTGGCTATCTGATGAGGCTTTACAAATAGCTGAGGAAAAAAGAAAAGCAAAAGGCAAAGGTGAAAAGGAAAGATTTACCCAACTGAATGCAGATTTCCAGAGAACAGCAAGGAGAGATAAGGAGGCTTTCCTGAATGAACAATGCAAAGTAATAGAAGAAAACAATAGAATGGGAAGGACTAGGGATCTCTTCCAGAAAATTGGAGACCTCAAGGGAACGTTCCATGCAAAGTTGGCTATGATAAAGGACAAAAACTATAGGGACCTAACAGAAGCAGAAGAGATTAGGAAAAGATGGCAAGGATACACAGAAGAACTATACAAGAAGGACCTCAATGTCCTTAACAACCACAACAGTGTAATCATGGACCTCGAGCCAGACATCCTGGAATGCAAAGTCAAATGGGCCTTAGAAAGCATTACTAACAACAAAGCTAATGAATGGTATGGTATCCCAGCTGAGCTATTCAAAGTCTTAAAAGATGATGCTGTTAAAGTGCTGCACTCAATTTGCCAGCAAATTTGGAAAACGCAACAGTGCCACAGGATTGGAAAAGGTCAGTATACATTCCAATCCCAAAGAAGGGCAATGCCAAAGAATGTTCAAACTATCGCACAATTGCACTCATATCACACGCTAGCAAGGTCATGCTCAAGATCCTACAAGCTAGGCTTCAACAGTACATGGATAGAGAACTGCCAGAAGTACAAGCTGGGTTTCGAAGAGGTAGAGGAACTAGAGATCAAATTGCCAACATTCGCTGGATTATGGAGAAAGCAAGAGAGTACCAGAAAAACATCTACTTCTGCTTCATTGACTATGCTAAAGCCTTTGACTGTGTGGATCACAACAAACTATGGCAGGTCCTTAAAGAGATGGGAGTACCAGACCACCTCACATGTCTCTTGAGAAACCTGTATAAGGGCCAAGAAGCGACAGTTAGAACCGGATACGGAACAACTGATTGGTTCAGCATAGGAAAAGGAGTACGACAAGGATGTATACTGTCACCTTGCTTATTTAATATATATGCAGAGTACATCATGCGAAATGCTGGCCTGGATGAATCACAAGCGGGAATTAAGATTGCTGGGGAAAAGATCAACAACCTCAGATATGCAGACGATACCACTCTAATGGCAGAAAGTGAAGAGGACCTAAAGAGCCTCTTGCTCAGGGTAAAAGAGGAGAGCGCAAAAGTGGGCTTGAAGCTCAACATCAAAAAAACTAAGATCATGGCATCCGGCCCCATCACTCCTTGGCAAATAGAAGGGGAAGTCGTGGAAGTAGTGACAGACTTCACGTTCCTGGGATCCCAGATCACCGCAGACTGTGACTGCAGCCATGAAATTAAAAGACGCCTGCTCCTTGGGAGGAAAGCGATGGCGAACCTAAACAGCATGATAAAAAGTAGAGACATCACCCTGCCAACAAAAGTCCGCATGGTCAAAGCAATGGTATTCCCAGTAGTCATGTATGGCTGCGAGAGTTGGACTATAAGGAAGGCCGAGCGCCGAAGAATAGATTCTTTTGAACTATGGTGCTGGAGAAGACTCTTGAGAGTCCCTTGGACTGCAAGAAGAACAAATCAGTCAATCCTCAAAGAAATCAACCCTGACTGTTCCCTGGAAGGCCAGATAATGAAACTGAAGCTCAAATACTTTGGCCACCAAATGAGAAGGGAGCACTCACTGGAGAAGACCCTGATGCTGGGAAAGATTGAAGGTCAAAGAAGACGGGGACGGCAAAGGATGAGATGGTTAGACAGTGTCAACCCAAGGATTTACTGGAGGCTACCTTTGACGGCAACCCAGAGGAACTCGCCTTCTTCACGGTGAGGGTGCACAAATTCGTAGAAGAGAGCCGACACCTCTTCCGAAATGAAGCTGTTTGAATTTCCTTTATTATGCTCACCCTAACGGTGTATCCCCAGTTCTAACAAAGAACGTGTTTGAGTATGTCTTCAACGCTTTGAAATAAATTTTGCTTTTCTTGAAAACGTGGATTTATTCTCGATGCTTGGGGATCCAACATAATGGTATTGCTGCGAGAGTTGGACTATAAGGAAGGCCGAGCGCTGAAAAATAGATTCTTTTGAATTATGGTGCTGGAGAAGACTCTTGAGAGTCCCCTGGACTAAAAGGAGATCAAATCAGCCAATCCTAATAGAAATCAACCCTAACTGTTCCCTGGAAGGCCGGATACTGAAACTGAAGCTCAAATACTTTGGCCACCAAATGAGAAGGGAGCACTCACTGGAGAAGACCCTGATGCTGGGAAAGACTGAAGGACAAAGACGAAGGGGACGGGAAAGGATGAGATGGTTAGACAGTGTTATTGATGCAACGAACATAAAATTAAGCAAACTTCGGAGCATGACGGAAGACAGGAGGGCCTGGCGTGATGTGGTCCATGGAGTCTTGAAGAGTCGGACTCGACTGTGCGACTGAACAACAAATTAAAGATTTATCTCAGCACCTTCCAGTTTTGTAACTAATTCACCAGCTTGTTCCTATTTGGATGGAGTAAACCCCCCCCCCCCATTTTTCCTGGAACATCTACCTTCAAATGAGAACAAGCACCTCCCTCCCTTTTTAACTTGTTTTTTTCTATTTTCCCAAAGAAAGTACAGCAGTCACATTCTCACTTTTAAAAAAACCAGAACAAATAAACTAAATATTGTTAGAAAGTATGCAAAGTATAGGAAAACAGGCACTTGAAAGCTTGTGGACAATTTAGGCTGTGCCCTGTGTCTCCTTGCAAAGGGAGAGGCCCTTACAAGGAGATAATCATTTGTTATTGTTGTCATTGTATTGTCCCACAGGCTTCTTTGATCTGTGGGAATTTAGAAGTCTTTAATCCAGAAGAAGGTTTGAGGAGTCTTGCAAGAGTTAAGTTACAAGTTAACTCTCAGTTCTAGCTCTACCCAGTTTATACTTGCAAATGCAAGGGGAAGCTCAGCAGTCTGACTCCCCCTTTTACTGCCCTATTTCCTCCCTCTGATCCCAGCTCTGGGGCTTACAGCACCCTCCTCCTTCCCTTGATGCCCATCCATGCAGACAGGAGCAGGGAACTGACTGTCCTCCTTGGCCGCCCTTCTGCTGCCTTTTGAAGAAGGCCTGGTCATTTGTTCAGACCCCACTGCTTGCCCTGTCTTCTTGTAGAAGTCCTGCTTCTCACAAGAGAAGAAGAGGAGATTGGATTTATACCCCGCCCTTCACTACCCGAAGGAGTCTCAGGGTGGCTTACAATCCCCTTTCCTTTCCCCTCTCCACAACAGACACCCTGTGAGGTAGGCTGAGAGAGCTCTTTCAAGGGCTGCCCTTGAGAAAACGACTCTGAAAGATCTTGTAACTGACCCAAAGTCACACCCGGGGTCTTTTGGGACTGGAGCGCGCCAGAGCACCGCTCCGGCAGCCCAGGAGCTGGCACAAATGGTGGTGGCAGCAAGCCCCGCCCCCAGCTCCCCACGCTGTGGCCTGTTGTTGGTCTTCGGGGCCCGCCCTGGAGCGCTGCGGCCCTGGGAAGGCCCAAGGAGTCCCGTCGTTGGCGTCTCGGGGCCCACGCTGGAGCGCTGTGGCCCCGGGAGAGCCTGAGAAGGCCCGTCGTCAGACTCCCGGGGCCCACGCTGGAGCGCTGCGGCCCCTGGGAGAGCCTGAGGAGGCCCGTCATTGGTGTCCCGGGGCCCGCGCTGGAGCGCTGAAACCCCAGGAAGGCCCGAGGAGGCCCGGCGGCAGTGTCCTGGGGCCCGCGCTGGAGTGCTGCGGCCCCTGGAGGGCCTGAGGAGGCCCGGTGGCGGCGTCCCAGGGCCCACGCTGGAGCGCTGTGGTTCCAGGAAGGCCCGAAGAGACCCTTCGCCCGCGCTGGAGTGCTGCGGTAAGTGAGGGATCCACTGGGGTGGCAGGGGCTTGATGAGGGTGGGAGAGCCTTCCTCCCACCATCTCTTTACCCTCTTTCTTTTCCTCCTTTCCTTCTCTCCTTTCCTTTCCTTTCTCTCTTTCTTTTTCTTCCTTTCTCTCTTTCTTTCCCTCTTTCTTCTGTTCTCTCTTTCCCTCCTTTCCTTCTCTCACTTGGGCCCTGTCCGTCAGGCAAGGTGTGAGAAAGAAGTACTTTTCTCCCTTTCTCACAATACAAGAACTCGTGGGCACTCAATGAAACTGCTGAGCAGTCAGGTTAAAATGGATAAAAGGAAGTACTTCTTCACCCAAAGAGTGATTCTCACATGGAATTCACTGCCACAGGAGGTGGTGGCGGCTACAAGCATGGACAGCTTCAAGAGGGAATTGTGTTTATCCAATGTGTGTTTATCCAATATGTTTATCTTTGGAGCAGAAGTCCATTAGTGGCTGTTAGCCACAAATAATAGATAGGAACTCTCAGGCTGGGGCAAGTGATGCACTGTATTCTTGGTGCTGGGGGGGGGCGGCGGCACAGCAGTGGGAGGGCTTCTAGTGTCCTGGCCCCACTGGTGGACCTCCTAATGACACCTGGTATTTTTGGCCACTGTGTGACAGAGTGTTGGACTAGATGGGCCATTGGTCTGATCCAACATTGGCTTCTCTTATGTTCTTCCCTTCTCTCTCTCTTTTCTTTCCCTTCTTCTTTCCTTCCCTCTTTCCTTCTCTCTTTTTATCCCCTCTTTCCTTCCTTCTTTCCTTCTATTTCCTCCTTCTGCGGCCCAACTCTAGTGAGAAGGGGTTTAAACTTTAAACCCCCTCTCTCTCTTCGCTTCCCCCCCCCCCGCAGGCCGGCTGGGGAAGGGAAGGGGAGGCTTTTGAAGATACCTCTCCCCCCCTTTTACTTCCCCGCTGACATCACTTCCGGTGATTTCAGGGGGCATGGCATATGCTAACGAGCTATTATGCTAATGGCCTAGTAGCTCATTAGCATACATTATGCTAATGAGCTCCTGCAGCTCTTTTTCTATGAAAAGACCCCTGGTCACACCAGTAACTGCAGGTGGAGGAGTGGGAAATCAAACCCAGGTATCCCAGATTAGAGTCTGTGCTCCTAACCACTACACCAAACCACTGCATCAGGCTCCATCCCCAGTTCCAGCTTTCTGCATCTCAGCCCCATCCAGATCAGCTGTGAGGGTGGGACAGCCTTAGTGGTGCCTGTCTGCACAGGTGGCTGCTTCTCCCCTGCTCAGTAGTCGTGGTTAGTCCCCATCCCCAGACACAAATATCATCCCAAGAGCATCTGGCTGGTGGCTTCTTCCACCGTGTGCTTCTGATCATTCCACATAACGGTGGCACGATCCATGTTGCATCCTGTCTCTAGGGTAGGCTTACCAAACGCCGGCGGGGGAAATCTATTTCCTGGCAGGATGCGTGCCGCGGGGGACGGCTGTGCGCGCTGCACCCGCCGTCGCCAGGATGTGACGCTCCGCGTTACTCTGGCAACGGGGCTGTTTGGGTCCCGTTGCCAGAGTAACGCGGAGCGTCACATCCTGGCGACGGCGGGTGCAGCGCGCACAGCCGTCCCCCGCGGCACGCATCCTGCCAGGAAATAGATTTCCCCCGCCGGCGTTTGGTAAGCCTACTCTAGGGCCTGCTGTTCATGGTCTCTGTACAGGTACACACATGGGGTTCTGTGCCTGTGCAGAGAGCATTCGTTGAAACTTGATGCCTTAAAATGCTCTCTCACAAAGGAGGGATGCTGCATGCCCAGCTGGGTACCATCCCACTCAGTACTTTTTCAAATGCTGCGGCAGTATGGAGAGCTTTTTAGCCATCCATGAGCTAGCTTGTGTCTGCTACTACTTGCCATTTTCTGCCTTTCAATTTTGCAGTCAGTATCCTTCAGGACATTTCTTGTGCATTTAAGCAGTCTAAATGTGTTAAATGTTACAAGATTGTTGTAATTGTTTTGGATAGAAGCCTTAGGGCCCAATAGTAGCAGTGGATTCATCCATGTGAATTCATTCAGTCTGTCTTCCCATTCAGATATGAAGTATCTTGGTTTTTGAGCATTCTACCCTTTTCTTCCATTGCCTAGAGGCATTTTGCTCCCAGCCTGGCTTGGGTATCAGAAGTAAAATGCCCCAAAGAAAGGACTGCAGAGGGGGGGGGGGGGGGATTTCTTGCATGCTGTTTTCAGATTTTTTTTAAAGGCCTGTGCCCACTTTACCCAGAAATGGGAAAGCACTCAAATAAATATGCATGGCTCTTTCCATCATATCTGGCCCTGTTTCTATTTTCCCTCCTCTTGTTGTTTATCTTGTTTTTCCTATTTTCCTTCTTACCCTAGAACTTTCTTATTTTTTGCACCTTTGCAATACAGACTCTCTTGCTTTATTTTTGTGCCTACTGTTAAATCCCCAAACATGATTACTTCACAACCCACTGCTCTTTCTCTGCCCTCTGTGGCAGTGTGTACCGTTGGAGCTGTGTATGGGTGCATGAGTGCAGTTGTTCAGAGTCAGCATTACCGGGGTGGGGACAGGGCAAGCCCCCAGTAGTAGAAGAGGCAGTAGCATGCATGTGCAGGAAACACTGGACCAGAAATGAAATGTGACAAGATTGCTGATGTGAGCACTGGTTTGGTGACTTTACCTGGTTCCAAAGCGAGGAAGCTTGATATTTCATTCTGTGCTAGAAATTGTCAGCCTGCCCTCAGCATTTATTTACGAATCACTTCCTTGGCAAAATACCTTTCCCTCTGAAACACTCCAGCATGTATGGCATTGTAGAGATAACATACAAACGGTTTAATTAATAAACACAATACTGACAATTAAAATGACAAAAGCCACAAATTGTGTAAGTGGGAGGGGCAGCAACCCAGGCAACTGTTGATGGTTCAGAAAGATCACCTCTTAATGAAAGCTGTAGGTGGGGGAAAAATATTTTTTAAAACATGCTCAGTAATAGTGATGAAACTGTGCTGCTTGCTGGAGGGTAGCAGAGGCCTCGAATCCATAACAGGATGAAAGAACTGGCAGCAGAGGCATTTGGGTCACCTCGACCCTTCTTGCTTTCATGCTTACCAGATGATTCAGGGCAGGCATGGCTTTGTCAAAACGGTTTCATAAACCACAGGCATTCTATGGAATGACCTAGCTCTTTTGTTGGGAAGGAGGTATTTATGTGGTTTTGGAAAGGGGGGGTGTCTTTGAATACAACTCAGATAAGAGGACACCCCTCCCCCCAAGTCCTGGACAGTCACTGGCTGTCTTATTGGGTTGCAGATGACTCTCAAAATCTTTTTTTTTTAAATTAAACTGGGAGGGGGGGGGTGTTGCTGCCCTGTCCAGGTAGAACCTAAGCTGAGCAGGGCTTCAGTCCAGTCCTTAATAAGCCATGCCGGGCTTACTTGGCTAGCAAGCAGATGGTGAGGCTAATATATGCACCTCATGAGTCTCCAAAGAGCTAGCACCTTGTTAAAGTGACCTCACCTTCCTCTCGTATGAAGCTTTATTAGGAGAAGTTAAAAGCCTTCTCTGGTCGGGATATGCCGCCGGGCTCTTGTTATTAATAGAAGAGATGTTTAGTGCTAAATTTAGGAATCTGCGTGTTTAAATCTGACGTCAGCCGAGACCCGGCCTTCAGGGCTTTACGTCTGCTTTTTGGGACTCCCCCCTGCCTCCCACCAGCTCCAAGTCTGGAGTCTGACTTCCTCACCCTGAATCAGGGGGAAAACATACTTATGAATCTAACTTCCTTTGGGGTGGGTGGGGGGGTGCAACTTCACACATAAACATCCAGATAGAGAGAATGGTGTGGGAAGGAAAACATGGGTAGGGTGGGAGCTTTTACCATCCTGATTTGTGTACAAACCTTTGAAATATTGAAATGACGGAAGGGACATGAAGGTAGTTCCCCTATATTGGCTTCCTCTGTGGCTGCACTTGGTAGTGGGCAGCAGTTGGCACAAAGACTTCAGTTCACCATTCATGCTTTTGGCCTCTCCCCTGGCCTTTCATCTGCCCTTTGGACTAGCCGTGATTAGGGCAGGATCTTGCCCAGTTCCTCCATAACTCATGGGTGTCTGGTTTGCTGAATTAGTTCACCAGACATCAGTATTCCCTGTGTCTGGAGACATGCTTACTCATGGAGGGGTGTGCGCAAACACATGTGTGAATCAAGACTTGCTTCATTATGTCTCTCTGTGTTTTTCGTTCTCCTGCAGCTTGAGATAGACTTCCCCCCCAGGTTTCACAATCCACTTGACAGATATGTCAGGCAGTAAACGGAGCACTGATTTGGCAGTGTGTTTCCCCCTGCACTTGGGGTGGGGTGTCTACTTTTTCTTCACTATACCATGTGCGCATTTCTTCAATCAAATTTACATCTGTGCCCCAACACATTTTTAAAAACAAAATTGCTTAAAATATATAAAACGGCAGCTTCAAAGAAGAAGCGGTGTGTGTGGTAGTGACTGCAAAGACTGGGCTGATAGACCTATAGACAGCCCTTTCTTAACTCACACACCCAACCATTCTGACCTAGCTAAGGGTCAAGCATATAAAAAATATAACCATCACCTGGTCCCGGCACAGCTTTTTATTGTCTTCCTATAGAAATATCCACCCTAATTCAGACCCCAGAAGCCAAGCAAAGTGGGCTCTGGTTAGTGTTTGGATGGGAAATCACCAAGGAAGTCCAGGGTCGCTATGCAGAGGCAGGCAATGGCAAACCACCTCTCTGTTTCACTTGCCTTGAAATCCCTATGGGGTCACCATAAGTTGGCTGCGAGTTGATGGCACTCTCCACCACCAGAGAAGGATCCACAGACTTAATATCATCAACAGTGATGGCAAACCAGCAACACCTGACTGATGATGGTAGGCAGATTGCTATGGAAAGTCCTAGGGCAGGGAATTATAATCAAAAACTTAAGGCAACCAGAATTTAAAGGAAAGATAATACATATTTGTATTTCAGTATTCAAAGAACGTCACACCTGTTGTCGGGTTGTGCTTCATATAGCAACCCTATAAGGTAGGGCAGTGTTATTCCATGTTGCGGATCGGGAATGAGGTTGAGAGTGAATGGCTTGCCTGTCTTTTCAGTTTGTGGGCACAGGATCATGATCTCAGCTGCTTCATTGCAAGCAAGAATCTTTCAAAAATGCCTACCTCGGTGAAGTTATATTCATATGACACTGACTGATGTCAGGTTTTTAAGGACTGGGAAAACCCAAAGGTAACTTGTGCCTTGTGGTGCTTATTTCATCTTGCCAATGGAGTCAGCCACATGATTCCTCAGTAGAAGGGAACCAGCAAGGGAAACGGGCACTCAAGCTCTGACTTTCCTCTGGGAGATAACTCACATTTGAAAATCCCAACTCTTTCAAAAGGCGGGGGGGGGGGGGAGATTATTTGGCCAATAAGAGAGAGAACTCTTGTCACCAGCCAATTAGGTGGAAGAATGAAAACCAGGTGCACACACCTGAGGCAAGTAGGAAGGTAACTTTCAAAAAAAACACCTGAGAACTGTTGAGACACTAACAGTGAGAGAGGCCCCTTCACAGCCCCCAGTGGATTGATCCAGGCAGGGAGGAAATATTTTCCAACCATAACAGACAGAAGAGGGAAAAGAGTTTGGAGCATTTGTTGTCAAGTGGCAAACCAATGCCACATTTACATACCAGGAAACAAAGAGTGAAGGGCAACGTTTTGAACGTAAACCAGAATGGAGTGAATAATGTTAACCTTAAATTTTTTAAAAAAAAAACTTAATAAAGGTCCACAGTTTGGGACAGACACTTGGCATCTGGCAAAGCAAGTTTTGGTTCATGAAAACTCAGAAAGTGCTGCCAGTTTGGAACTGTCTTATGACTAACAGAGGTGGTTTACCATTCCCTGCCTCTGAGTAGTGACTTCCTTGGTTATCTCCCATCCAGGTACTAATCAGAGCTGACCCTGCTTAGCTTTCAGGATCTGAAAAAAATCTGGCCAGCCCAGGCCGTCCGGGTCAGGGCCACAGAAGTTCACACTGCAACAAATCCTGTTAGCCTTTAAGGTGCTACAGGACTGTCCCAGTGACTCCACGAGTTTCCAGCCAAGTCAGTGCCGTGCACTGTGGTAAAAGTCAGTTTCTCCCTAAGCTATATACAGTAGGTTGTATAGCTGTACAGTTATACCTGAGTACACACCCATAGCTGCTCTTGACGCTCTACCTGCCTCACCAGAGGGCATTCTCATCACGCTGCCACGAAACTTCTTTTTACTGCTTTGCCAGGCTCACACCAGAGGCTTCTGTTGGATCCTGTGACCTCATGCAGAGTTTGGTCTCTCTTTGAGAACCTGTGCCCTTGCACAGCAGACAATCTCTGCCTCCCACAGTGGTTTTTCTGGGGATTCCAAACAGCTGTGTCTCAGGGTCCCACCCCCTCCCCGGAGCGGCAAAGGAAATTGTTTTGGTTCCCCACCCAGCTCACCAGTAGCCATCGCTCCAAAACTCCACTGGAGGGCAGCAGAAACTCACAGAAAGCACCCTGAAGCCTCACATGCTCCCAGGGAAAGAAACTCAAGATTTAGGTGTGCGCACTTGGTGAACATCTTGTGCTGTTAAGTACGCAGTTTCATTCTTTGTGCATGCTTTCTCTTTTAGCTTTCTGCTTTCTCTTACAGGCACTTTTTAACAATTGAGCATTTGTAGATCAGAAAGAGGGTTGATCTAGGGTAGGTTCAGCTGTTTTATTGCTGTTTCCAGGAATGGGTAGCTTCTGGAAAGCTACAGGCAATAGTCTTCCACTGTTTTTTTTTTACCCTCCCCCACCCTGCCTGCAGGTGGTACTTAGAAGGTATTCTGCCATTGGACACAGAGGTTCTGTTTAGCCCTGGGACTAGCTAGCAGCTGTTGATAGACCTCCATGATTATGTCTAATCCATCTTTAAAGCTGACTTGTGGCCATCGCCACTTTGCATAGTGGTGAGTTCCATAATTTAATGGTGTGAAGAGCTGCTTTTCGTAAGGCAGGCAAACACAAAGATTCAAGGGAATTATTCAGGCTGTAATACAAGGATTAGACTTGGCATGGCTATTATCCTTGCAGTATGGTGCTAACCACTTGAAAATCCAAGCGTGTGTATTGTTTTTCTCTGTCCTGAATATGCATCCCATCCTTTTAATTGTGTAGCAACACATTCTCTTATGAAAGGTGGAGGGGAAAGTTCTCTTTGTCTACTTTATCCACGACTTGCATAATTTTAGAAGGCACACACACACACACACACCACTTTAGTTTCTGTAGTTTGGCCTTATAGTAAAGAGTTCCAGTCCCTTGGTCATTTTGGTTGTCTCTTTTCTACTCCTTTTCCAGTGCAGAAAAGGTGGTGAGGAGAACTGTACAGAGTTATCCAAACCTGTCCACACCATTAAAAAAAAATGTTTAGGTTCCTTTCTTATCCACCTGTTTGTAATAAAATGTACTTTTCACATCCTGGTAAAGCTTTCTGATTGCTTCACCAGTTTGCACTGTCAGCCTTCATTCTTGCCTCCAAGACGAAGGTGCTGGTGGGAGACTGAGCAGTGGTGCCATAGCAGTGGGTGTTGGTAAACGGTGGCCATATCGAGGGTGATGTTGACTAGGGTTGCCAACCTCCAGCTAGGTTCTTCCAGAATTACAGCTGACATCAAGTCTACAGAGATCTGTTTCTTTGGAGAAAATGTCAGCTTTGGAGGGCAAAATGTATGGCCGTGGTCCCCAACGTGGTGTCCGTAGGTGCCACGGCACCCGCCAACATGTTTTCTGGTGCCCACCGACTAATTTTAGGAAGTGGGTGGGGCCAGGTGGAGCTGTTTGCCCAGTAGAGCTTCTGATTGGCTGTACAAATGAAAAGGCATCCTATTGAACAGGGCTTCTGCCTGAAATGCTGAGGAGTTACTATTGAAATTACCTATACATTCTCTCCCTGACATTTTGCAGTCGGCTCCGCCTTGGGTGGCCGCGATTTTGTGGCTGGCTCCACCTGCTGTGGCAGCCATTTTTGGTGGTTGTACCCACTGCCCTGTGTCAGAATTCCAAAGGTGCCCACAGGCTCCAAAAAGGCTGGGGACTCCTGCTGTATGCCATCAAGTCCCAGCTGAGCTCCCTCCCCTCCCCAGACTCCATTCTCCTCTAGCTCCACCCCAATAAAAAAAAACACTAGGAATTTTCCAAGATGGAGATGCCCCCTTAGCTTTACTGGCAGCAAGGGAGGAGATTGCTGTATTCCTTCACCCGACTGCTAAATGCTAGTGGGTGAATAATGTTAGAGAAATGACCCCTCGTTGAATGTAGCATGTTACCTGTGGAAGACTTGGACTACAGTTTTGCCAGATGTCATGGAACTGTGTGTGTAGGGGAAAGAATAATAGATGTTTCAGGCCATTACTTTAAAGGTCTTTTCTCACCAGCAGAGATGCTCAATGCAGGCACCTGCTAGTCACTAGGATTCTTGAAATAATTATGGACTTGTTGGACTTTGGCCTGATCCAGCATGGCACTTGCTTATGTATTTAGCATTAACAGGACTGCAGATACAGGATCCCTTAACCCAGATTATTTGTACTGGGACTAGGGTTCCCAAGTTGGATCGGCGCTGGAGCGGGGGACTCCAGTGCTGCTCCGGAAGTGCGTGTGTGCGCTTTGCACGCGCCACAACCCCGTCACCCGGAAGTGACGCAACCACGCCGGGCACACCCCGCCCCGTGGTCGTGTCACTTCTGAGTGACGTGCACGTCGCGTGCTTTGGGGGTGGGGTTCCCCCTGGGGGCCCAGGAGGGAACGGGGCTCTGGGGCGGGGGTATCCCCGCCCCCCGGGGGGACTTGGAAAGCCTAACTGGGACTACGCAGGCTCTTTTCTTATTTCTTTTTCCTTTCTCCTAACTTACCCTTCTCTCCTGCTCTCCTTCTCATTTGATTTTCTCCTTGTGTTGTATGTCTGGCAGTTTGGATGAGTGGGAACACGCATCTAACTTGACAAATGGTTCCCAACAAGATCTAAAGCCCTTACTGGAGGAGAATTTACAGGACAGCGTTCAAAGGGCCTGGAGAATAACTGGTGGATGAAATTAGGGTTAAAAAATAGCACAACACCCACGTGTGAACTTGCTTCAAACAACTTTTTAAATTAATATGTTTAGGTTAAAATAATTTAAAAACCCTTCTCCTATTTAAGCTCCTATTAAAGCTGGGTGTTTTTCTTCCCATTGCATGCTGTTCTCAGGGTTGCTTTCTGCATGAAACAACATAGTTCAGTTGCTTTGAGTAACAGGTTCCAAGGGAAGTGCCATTTTTCTGCTTCCTTCTCCACAAACCGCTCTGGGAAAAGCATTCCATAGCTTCAGGCCTTTACAAGTGAAATATACTGGATTCAGACGCTGGAGTAATCAGCTCATACTTTATGTAGTGATTAGCTCAACTCAAAGACAACTCTAGCAGGGCCGGGCCCTGCTTATAAGCCCGTAAAACAGCACACCCATCACACACACACTCCCAACAATAGGCTATTTACAGAGGCACTCCTGGGTGATAGGTCCGTCCCAGGATCCTAGCAGTCCATTGTTCTGTGTCCCCAAGATAGGGCTGATGAGATTAGGCTCAGTACACAACAACAAGTTTCACCCCAATGTTGTAGAACTCTTCCCCATGTGTACACACCCAAAACCTGAGGCTCTTCCTTACTCCATTTTAAGAGGATTTGAACCTTTTTGGTTTGTTTCTTTGGCTTCTAAAGTGTTTCATTTTTGCCGAAGGATACTACTTTGGGGGGGGGGGGGATTTTTATTGGTAGTTGTATATTTTTCCAAGTTGCTTCAGATATTGGAATGAAATAATGGCATCAAAATATAATAAACTGGGGACAGGAATCCCATTTTCTTCCCTGCTTTCCTCCCCTTTGCTTGACTTGCCTACCTGCCTGGCTGCACTTTCTTTCACTATTCTTGTCTCCCACCCTTCAGATTTTTTCTGCCTGCCCCTTTGCTCACCCACCTACCCAATCATTCCTCCCCTAGCCACTCACTCACCTGTTCTCTTTCTTGTAGCCTCTGTGGTTTACTACCGTCCCCAACTCACCTTCTCCAGTTGTTTTGTGCCATTTTGATTATTTATTGTTTGTTTGTAGTCTGCCTTTCTCACTGAGACACAAGGCAGATTACAAAATGTGATAAAAACAATTCGCTTCCGGTTTATGGCAACACGCTGAGCAGACTCATCTCCCGGACCTCCCAGGGATGAAATCTGCGCACCAGCAGAAAGGAGGGGGGGCGACATCTCGCTACCCCCTCGGAGCCTAGTTGAAAAGCTCCTAGCCATGGGACTTTTGAGAGGTGGCCTCTTCACCAGTGCGATGCTGGGGAATCGAGGCACTTCTCTGTCCCGACAGTCCTTCTGCTGTGTGTCCGTACGGAACTAGTGACGCTGACCGGGACAAGCGCTGGAGATTGAGCGGTTTAAATGGAGTTACAGTGAGGTTGTAAGACAGACTATGAACTGTGAGTCAGATTAGAGCGTAATTGACAATTTAAAAAGAAAGTTCCCACCCCATGGACTAGAGAGTAAAGCGAGCGGGGGAGGGGCCCCTCCCATGCGCATGAATTAAAAAGCAAGATCCGAGGGGGGAGCGGAAGCAAAAACGCTGAAATCTGTTGGGAGAGACTTACCAGGGCGCGGATAAGCGTATGAGCATATATTCAGAGACTTTCACAAATTTTCGGAAAGTAAATGATTCATAAAGATGGCGGGGAAGAGGACTGAGAAAGAAAAAATTTCAAAAGTGAAAGTAGCTGGGAGCCCTCATCCGGAAGAAACCACCGAGTTGGCCAAAACGTTGGCAGAATCCCTGCGCCACCTGCTGAATCAAGGAACAGCTGTCAATGATGAATCAAAGCATCACTACTCAGCAGCTTCAATTGAACGAGACTCTTAAAATCACGGAGCAAACAGCTGAGAAAGTGAAAGAAGTTGACACCAGTACTCAAAAGGTGAAGAAAAAGGTGCAAAAACTGGAAAAGAAGCAAGTCTCTACAGAAGAACAACTTTTACAGCTACAAATGGAGAAGGCAAACCTGGTCCTCTGATTTTGTGGCTGGCTCCACCTGCTGTGTCCCAGAATTCAAAGGCGAAAATCTGAAGCAAATCATGAGTGAAGTATTAGCCCCAGTGACAGATTTGAATGCAGAATACCTTATGAGTGAGATGGATGTGGCCTACAGGTCTTTTTTCCATATATATAAAGAAGAAGAATCTGCCTGGGGAAATAATAATGAGATTCTCGAAGCGGCATGTGAGGAATTCTATCCTGAGAGCGACTGCAGGGTCACCCTTGAAAATTGGGGACAATACTATCAGGATCTTGCAAGATATCCCATTTGAAATAAGACAAAGGAGAAAGAAATATAAAGATTTAATTCTTTTTCTTCAAACAAATGCAATCGTGTACAGGTGGTTAATTCCAGAGTGCGTAACCTTCAAACTTCAGGATAAAAAAGAAAAGATTGACTCTGTTTCCAAAGCACAGGAGTTTTTGAGAATCCAGTTGGGTGAGCCAGAGGAGGTGGATAAAGAGGAGAAGGACAGCATGTCCATTGGCGAATTGGACTCAGGGTCTTCCGGGGAGGACTCCCTTTCTGAAATAGGGCCGGCTGCCCCTTAAAGTCCATACAAACTGAGGAAAAGACAAGATGAGAAAAAATGAAGGCTGAAAGACTCTGAATTGTGCCTTTGAAAGTATAGCTTTTAATAATGAGATGCTCTGGGGGTTCTCTCTAACAGTTAAATCTAAGATTTAAAAGATATTTTAGCATGTCTGACTAAGTTCAAAAGATATTAGCGATTTAAGGAAAAATCTTGTACTCAAGCTGTTGTAATGATCTCCTACTCTTGGGGTTTTAGTTATTAGTGGTTATCTTTTCTTTCTCCTTAATTGTAGTTCCCTTCCCTATCTCCGTTGTAGTTTGTAGTCCAATTAAAAATGCCATTAAAGAAATCCCCTTCGGGGGGCCAAAAAAACACAAACCCAATTCAAACAGTAAAGACTTCTGATCAACAAAACAATGCAGGACTGAAGAATCAGAAAACAATGCAAGCAAACAAAACACTGTCTAAAGCAACATAACAGTTGCTGGAGGCAAAGAATTCTCTACGGCAAGAAAACTGCCTGAAGTCTGACCTACTATACTGAAGAGAGGGTTACAAAATAGGGCACTGAATTGCTGTAAAAAAGGTGTGTGTGTGTATGATAAATACAGTAAAGTAGTTGTAGATTTTCCAGGCTGTATGGCCATGGTCTTGGCACTGTAGGATCTGACGTTTTGCCAGCAGCTGTGACTGGCATCCTCAAGCACTCTCTGTGTCAAGGTGAGAAGAAAAATAGTAGGTAGGTAATTTATGTCTACTCAGGAAGGTGGGGTAGGGCTGAGATTATCTTGTAGGAGTACCCCAGGCTGTGATATGCTAATGAAGGAGCTTTCCTGAGGAGGTTCTTTTGCATATGGATTGGCTCAATAAACATTGCATGTTCTGTAATACTATCCTTTAGAGAAACAACCTCCGGAACTGATCCATTAAACTGCAGTTCTGATCTTTTTAGAAGAATGCCATTCTGCAATGCTGTTTTCCTCTTTCTGTGAAACAATAGAAGTGTGTTTGGGGGGCTTCCTGATAGCCTCAGGCAGGCCATTACATGATATGAGAGCCGCCACAGAAAATGTGAATGGGCAGTTATTGATTCTGCCTGTTTGCAGCGGGGTATCTTCAAAAGGTTCTGGTCAAGTGAGCACAGCTGTCAGGATGGAACATAGCAGGAGAGGCAATTCTGCCGGTACATGGGTCCACATGGGTCCAATGCCATTAAGGGCTTTATAGGTGATACCTAGAATCTTGAATTGAACCCAGTGACAAGAATATCTGCACAATGGGAGCCATATGTCCATTCTGCTTAGGGCCCAATAGTAGCTGGGCTGTGGCATTCTGTTCCAACTAGAGTTTCTGAGTTGTCTTTAAAAGCAGACCCATGTAGGGTAACTTACAGTAGTCTAGCCTCAAGGTAACCACAGCATGGATCCATGCCGGTGGGTCAGCCACCACGTCAAGGTAGGAGGCCATCTGAGCTAAGTGAAGCTGATATATATTTTTGCAGCTGGACTAGTTTATTTCTCCAACAATAAAGTTGCATCCAGTATCACTGCTAGGGTCTCCAGTGAATCAAAGAGTGCCCAGCATTCTTTATTTCACCCTATGGGACGTCTGCACATTCACAGATTGTATTGTTACTATTAGGGGTGCTTTTAACCCACTCATTTTCTCACACACGCACATATTTTTCAGCAAACCTGGATTTTAGCCTGGCTTTGCAGAGCTATATACCTAACCTCTATGTGGCCTCTTCACCCAAGGAAAGTACCACCTTTTACTAACTCAGAGGTAAGAAAGACCCCTGCAGTTGGCTTCTCCCACAGTCTTAACACAAAGGAAGAGCAAACCCCTCCTTCTTGTCATCTTTGACTATGCCCATCTCCCAATAATGTTTAAATAAGTCAAAGAAAACAACAAACCAACCAACCTTTGCACAAATTCTTTCTTAAATTCATCTTATGGACTACATCTAGGAGGAGTCATCATTTTTCTCCCAAATATACACAAAACATTCCCTAGGACTCCATTTGTACCACAAAGCCCTGCCCTTTGTGCAAAAACCAATATGGAGTGTGGCCTGACCACAGTCCAGTGGGGATATCAGCACCCTCAAGTTCATTGCAACCAATGGGCTTAGGCATGCTTAAATGAAAGTGATGTTTTATGTGCTGCTCATTGGTAGTGTCTTCTTTGTATAATGTCTTTCTTGAATACACACATTAACACACATGAAGCTGTCTTACACTGAATCAGACCCTTGGTCTGTTACAGTCAGTATTGCCTACTTAGGCTGGCAGCAGCTCTACAGGGTCTCAGGCAGAGGTTTTTACGCTACCTCCTTCCTGGTTCTTTTAATTGGAAATGCTGAAGGTTGAACCTGGGACCCTCTGCATGCAAAGAAGAGGCTCTTCCTCTGAGCCACAGCCCTTCTGGACACTCTGTCCATTTTTCTTCTTCTTTTGGATTATAGTCTAGAGTGTGCGAAAAAGAAGAATGTGTACATTTTTTTTAAGAGTACTCAGTCAGAACTAAGGGATGTCCTTTTAATCTTCTGTGTGAAAGTATCCAGAGACGGCACTGTGAGCTCTTGTGCATTTGTGCAAACTGATAAGCCAGTCTCATACAAGCGAGGCATCTCAGCAATTAGACCTGGAAGGGACTTTCTACGGAAAAGTTGATACTGAGAACAGCGATTGTTTGTTTGTTCTTGTAGATATTTTGAGAGAAACACAATAATGAATCCCATAAGTTGTCATGATGTGTCTGACCACATCCGTGACGCAGGGATCTCAAGCAGATTCGGCTTCTGGGCCAGCAGCAGGAGAGAGAAGTGTATGGATGAGAGAAGCCGACAAGGAAATCTGTGCATTTTGGGGTTAATTGGTGGTGTGTTGTGTTTTTATCATGTGCAGTGTTACTCTATAAAACCATGAGTGTTTAAGTTCCACATTCCTTGGGATTCTGCCCCTTTCGGCTCTTTTTGTAGCAGGAACTCCTTTGCATATTAGGCGACACACCCAGGGGTCGTTTCATAGGAAAAGAGCTAGGGGAACTCATTAGCATAACTCATTAGCATATGCCACACCCCCTGACATCACCAGAAGTGTGTCATAAGGCCACACACCCCGACCCCAACGGTCCCGGCCGCCGCCGCCGGCCTTGCAGCTCCACTGCCGAGCCCCATGAGGGGCCCGGCGGTGGACCTGCAAGGCCGGCGGGAGTGCAAGGAAGCCCCGCAAAGGCCCTCGCTGGCCCCAGGCAGGCAGGGGTGGGGAGAGGCAGGGAGGACGGGGGAACTGCGATCCCCCACGCCCCCCCCCCGAAATGACCTCTGGACACACCCCTAATGTAGCCAATCCTCCAAGAGCTTACAGAGCTCTTCTTACAGGGGCTACTGTAAGCTCTTGGAGGATTAGCAATATGCAAAGGGGTTCCTGCTACAAAAAGAGCCTGTGTCCAATGTTTTTATGAGTAATTACTCCATCTGTGCACTAAGCTGGGGCAGTAAAGGCACAGAGAGATAAATTACTGTGAGCTGTGGAACTCTCCTCCTCTCAAGGCTTGTCAAAAGGGGACTGAAAATGTTTCCCTAGGTCCTGACCTGGGTAGCCCAGGCAAGCCCGAACTCGTCAGATCTCAGAAGCTAAGCAGGGTCAACTCTGGCAAGTCCTTGGATGGGAGACCTCCTTGGAATACCAGAGGCGGGAGGGCAGGGACAAGCTTTATTTAGCCACCTCTCTGAATATTCTGCAGGCCCCCCAGTAGCAGTCAGTCACCAGAGATCGCCGTGACTTCCAGATGCACACACTCTGTCTCACACACACACATAAGAATTACCCCCCAAAATTAACAAAATAAAAGAGTTTCCCTAACAGCTGCTTTTCTGAGAGGACTCCCCGTGTGACTCAGGTTAAATCGGTATGTGGGCCTAACTGTAAAATGTGGAAGAAGGATGTCAAGGCCCTCCTTACTTTGCCACTTTTCTTTACTTTGGACGAGTGGTCCAAGCCTTTTTCTTCCTTCCTGTCTCCAACTTGTGGAAATGAGTCAAGAACAGAGAATAGTGCCTGGACTAACACAGAGAGAGAAGGTAAAGTTTGTGTGTGTTGGGGAGGTTCAGTTCCCTACTGTTGTATGCTTCTTGTACTATTGTAAGAATTCCTCTCCCCTGCATTTGTTTGAACCAGAGCAGACAGGTGAAAATAAAATAAATGGATCTGCCCTACTCATCTCGCTCTAGCTTTGCTTGATCTCGTATATAGACATGTGCCGACCCCAGGCCGCAGGAAAGGAACAGACTAGAGGTCCAATCAATAATTAATCACTTTGTCTTCCATACGCAGGGCACAATGCCATAGGGTCCCTCCTCTAGAGCAGCCATTTTCTCCAGGGGAACTGATCTCTGTTGCCTGGAGATTACAATTCTGGGAGATCTGCAGGCCCTTCCTGAAGGATATCTGTTCCCTCCTCTCTGATCTTAGCACCCTTTTACAGAGCCTTTGGTTGGCCTTAAGCCACCTTTCAAGAGTATAATCCTTTGGGTAACCCCTTCCAATTTTTATCCCCCTTCCTTGTATCTTTATTGCCTGCTTCCTCCCCAGACTCTGACAGGCTTCCTTCAGTAGGCTTGTTTTGTTCATTTTCTGTAATTGATCTTGCTTTAATCCCAGTGAAAGATTCACAAGGTCTTCCTGCAATGCTTTTGATCCAGGTCACACTGGCTTTTACTGTTAGCCAGACAGAGCAGTGACTGAGGCTGCAGGGAGTGGACTCTCTTGCAGCCTCCAAAGGCTATAGAGATGGGTGAACATTGCATGTATTTTAGCCTAGTTGGCCGTTTCCATTGCTGAAGAGTAGGGGTGCCAGGTCTTACCTGACTGCCGGCAAGGGAGTCCCAGTTTTTCTCCAGGGTTTCTTCGGGATGTGCGCGAAGCCCACATGCTGCAATGACATCACTGGCTGGAAGTGACATCATCACACAGGGCACGTTGGAGGGGACACTATATCATTTAAGGAAAAAAACTATGGTTTTTCCTTAAATGATCGAGTACCCCCTCCCTGCAACGTGCCCTGCTCGATGACGTCACCTCCAGGTGATGTCATTGCACTGGGCACGTTGGCGCAAAGAAGGCACTTTGGGGGGGTGGGGTTCCCCCCGCTGGCCGGATCAAGGCTGGCAGATCGGGGGCCGCAAAAGCAGGCAACCCCCCGCCCCCATCAGGGGAATGGGAACCTTGCTGAAGAGCAACATATCATGGCACGCAAGAGCCTCGGGCGACGTCTTAAACTTTTTCTAAAGAACTCTTGCCAGTGGTAACAGCCTTCTGTTTTCCTGGTTGGGGGAACAGCGGATAGAGGGCAAGGATCGTGTTCCAAACAAGAGTGTGATGTCAAATTGCAGGCCAGTTAATCCAGGCATTCTGCCACAAGCTTTTGAGAGCCAGTGCAGTGTGTGTTAAGAGTGTCGGATTAGGAATGGGAAGGTAAAGGTAAAGGTTCCCTTACTCAAAAGCCAGATGAATCCGACTCTAGGGTTGCGGTGCTCATCTCCGTTTCAAAGCCGAAGAGCCAGCGCTGTCCGAAGATGTTTCCGTGGTCATGTGGCCGGCATGACTAAACACCAAGGCGCACGGAACGCTGTTTCCTTCCCACCGAAGTGGTCCCTATTTATCTACTTGCAATTTCTTGCTTTCGAACTGCTAGGTTGGCAGGAGCTGGAACTAGAGATGGGAGCTCACTCCATCATGCGGCACCCGGGGCTCAAACTGCTGAACTACTGACCTTCCACAGCCTGCAGTTCAGCTTCTTAACCACACCCTGATTCAAATCCCTCCTCTGCCATCAAGATCACTGTGTAACCTCCGGCCACATACACTCACTCAGCCAAGCCTACTTCAGAGGGTTGTTAAGAGGCGAAATTGCAGAGGGGAGAACAATGCAATCTGTCCCAAGCTCCTCCTAGGAAAACAAGATAAGACAGGAGGGGGGAGATAGTGTGATGGCCTTGGCTTCTTTTTCAGCCAGCATCTCACTTAGAGTCTTCTCATCCTTAAAATATCAAGGGTGTTCCATACACATTTCCCCCCATCACAATTATGCCTGTAGCAAATGCTGTCCTTCCCCCCCCCCCGCATTCAGTTTTGTGTGTGTGTGTATTAAATAGTTTTTCAATGTTTAAAAAAGTAGTTCTGTAAATCAGTAACAATTTTCTTCTCTGGCCCTGATCGCAATTCCCCTGATCTGCTTTCTAATCCTCATCCAGTCTGTCTGTTTCAGCACATGTGAAACTGAAAACGGGACAAGGCAAAGTCAATTCATAGCCAGGGGGAGCAAGTCTTCTAGTTGCTCAGATCCAAAGAGCAGCATTTACAGGCGGTCAGGAAACATCACCTTCCCTGCCTATGCAATAAGTCTTTGAGCTGGGCTAGCAGCTCTATAGTTGACTGTATAGGGTTGCCAGGTCCCTCCTGGCTACCGGCGGGGGATGCAGAGGGTTGCCAGGTCCAGGTTGGGAAACTCCTGGAGATTTGGAGATGGACCCTGGGCAGGACAAGGACCTCAGCGAGGTACAGTGCCACAGAATCTACCCTCCAAAGCAGACACTTTCTCCAGGGGGATTGACCTCTGTAGTCTGGAGATGAGCTGTAATTCTGGGAGTCCCCAGGTCCCACCTGGAGGCTGGCATCCCTAAGCTGACAAGAGCTGAGTGATGGTGTATGGACTGAATTTCTGCCTAGCATTCTCCAGTTCATACACCATCACCCAACTCGTGTCAACTACAGTGAGAGCTGGAAATCACATCCAGTCCTTGGTCTTTTAAGAGAGATGCACAGGAAAAGGGAAGAGGGTCCTGCCTCTCAGGCCCTGCTGTCAGTGCCTCCAGAGGTGAGGTAGGTGGCAGTCGGAGACAGGGCATTTTCTGTGGTCACGCCTCACTTTTGGAAAGCCTTCCCCTTTCAGGCTTGCCTGGCTCTTACTCCACTTGCTTTTAGCCACCAGGCCAGAATGTGTTTATTGTTTTTTACCCAGGCTTTTAATTAGGGATTTTATCTTACCAGTTTTTAAGAACATCAGAAGAGCCCTGCTGGATCAGACCAGTGGTCCATCTAGTCCAGCATCCTGTCTCATATAGTTCCTCTGGAGGGCCAACAACAGGGCATAGAGGCCGAGGCCTTCCCCTGATGTTGCCTCCTTGCTCTGGGATTCCAGAGGATTAGTGCCTCTGAATGTGGAGGTTCCCCTCAGTCACTATGGCTAGTAGCCATTGATAGACTTATCTTCCATGAATCTATCTAACCTTTTAATGCTGCTTCGTCCTGTGGCCATCATTACATCTTCTGGCAGTGAATTCCACATTTTAATCACTCTCTGTGATGTTTAATGGTTTGCTTCTATTCTGTAAACAGTTTTTATGCCATTTTAATTCTAAGCCACCCCAAGCATGACTCTGAAGATATAACATAGATGATGATGATAATGATGATGATGATACACTGGCGCTTAAAGGCTGTTACTTCTGCATCCTGTTCACTTAAAGGAAAGCCCTTGAAGGTCTCAAAAGCCCATTGATAGCAGCGGGCACTGAGTTTGCAAGTGTGGAAGTACAGCAGCTTGATATGGATCTACTGCATCAAAACTAGAGAATCGGAGAAAGTAGAGGCCGCTCCCAAACTGAAGAAAATGAAGAAATCTAAGAAGAAAAGACTCTAAAGCTAAAGCATGAGTGCTAACGGCAGTAATTGTGCCAAGCTAATAACTTTATATCTTTATAATCAAACTAATCTCTGTATGACCTGTACCAATAGGATAAAAATATCTATTTTTTTAGCTTTTCAGATTGTGATTTGTATTAGTCTTTACCCTATCCCCATATCCAGTAGGAGATTTAGAACAGAATGGTAGTTTTCCTTCTCCTATCCAGTAGACTATATGTATCTAGATCTCCCTGGCCCATTTCCCATAGTAATAGTGATAGGGCATTAGTATTCCTTTCCCAATTCCATATATGTAGTATGTAGTGTGTAGAAAATGCAAAAATAAAAAAAATCCTCTTTGGGGGGGTAAAAAAAAACCCACTAGAGATTTTCTTTAAAAAAAATCATTTCCTATTTCTTCTGCATTGCTTATATATTTGTTGTGGTTTTTGTCCTGCTTTATATGCTGTCTCTCCAGAGGCCTGTTTGAAGCATCTCACAAATTCAAAGCAACACAAGAAACAATGCAATTGTTATTGATAATAAAGCAAGCCATGCAAACAACACAAAACAACCATTCAACAGCCTAAAATGATAGTCACAGAACAGTCCTCAGAATACCATAACTTATAAACAACTAAAAGAGAGGGAACCACTCATTTAAAAACCTGGGCATAAAGAAATGTTGTGGCCTGGCATGTAAAGAACATTAAAGTGGGTTGCAGATAAGCCCAGAGTGTGAGGGAATTCCAAAGGGGAGGTGCCACCATTGAAACAGCCCTGTCTCTGGTTGCCTGCCCACCCACCTCACCTCTGCAGGTGAGGATACAGCAGGACTTTGGCAGAGGGTCTTAACTAGCAGGTTGGACAGCAGAGGATAAACCTTGACCACATAGAAAGTTGGAAAGGGAAACTCGGTAGCAGCCATTCAAACCCTGCTCATTTCGAATACATATTCCCCTCACGATAGGATCTCAAAACAATGAGTTCCCAGCCTAATTGTTTAAATGGGGGGGGCATGATTCATTTAGAAATGTACGGTGTCTTAGAGCTGCGGGAAAGTGTTGGATCCCCAAGCATCGAGAATAAATCCATGTTTCAGAAAAGCAAAATTTATTTCAAAGCTTTGGAAAGATACTCAAACAAGTCCTTTGTTAGGAATGGGTACAAACAGCTAGGACAAGCATAATAAAGAGATTTAAACAAGGTACCAACCAATGGATCACTTTCCCGCTGGCGGGTAAAAGGGAAACGGTTGCGCGCTCAATCCCTGGGAATACTACTGACTCCAGACATAACATAGGTGCAGTTCCCAGGCTCTAAAGGCAACAAGCTAGCATTCAAGCTCACCTCCTACACCACGACCTCCAGATGTTTGGCTTAAGCGTTACAGCAGAGTAAAATACAAGCTAGCAGGCAGAGGGGGGGGGGGAATGGACTGTACAGCCATACAGGGAACACAGAACACAATGGCAGCTCGCTGACAGAAAGGTGCCTGTTTTTTTAAAACAAAATTTTTTAAACCTTCGCTTATATCCTCTTTTTTTTCCTCAGTGGAGACCCAAAGTGGCTTCTGTTATTCTCCTCCTCCAGTTTATCCTCACACCAACCCATGCAGCAGCTTAGGCTGAGAGAGTGTGACTGGCTCAAGGTCAGCCAGCAAGCTTCCACAGCAGAGCTGGGATTCGAACCCGAGTCTCCCAGATACTAGTCCGACACTCTAACCACTACACCAAGCTGGCTGTCAGAAGCCCTTTGCTCCTCTGTACATATGCAGAGTGAGCAGTTTGTGGAGCACATGGCACAGAGCAGTAGAATTCATGTATTAGTGTGTGGAAGGCAGTCCTTGGAGCCAAAATATGATCATTTCCTTTCCTTCTCTCTCCCCTTCCTCGCTCAAAACCAGAAACGACTGAACTTGGCAACAAGAAGGAGCTGAAGTCCATGCCATTCATCACTTACCTGTCGGGCCTGCTGTCTGCCCAGATGCTGTCAGATGATCAACTGATCATGGGCGTGGACATCCGCTGTGAAGAAAAAGGGCGCTGCCCCTCCACATGCCACTTGTGCCGGCGCCCAGGCAAAGAGCAGCTCAGTCCGATGCCCGTGCTCCTGGAGATTAACCGTGTGGTCCCCCTCTACACATTGATCCAGGACAACGAAACCAGGGAGGTGAGTTGTGATGTGCAACAGAGAAATACACGAGGGCGGGCTCGTAACTTTTTGCTATCGTAGCTCACTGGGCACTGCTGTCTCCCAGCCCCATTTCCCTGTTGATATAATTCAAAAGAAATAATTAAAATCCAGGACAAAATGTTCCTGGGGAGCAGAGTCTCAGCTAGAGCTGAATCTGGGCATAATGAAGGCGGTGGGTGTCTCGTGGATCCCTTTAATGGGTTGAACAATGTTGGTTGGTAGCTGGAAGACTCTCAGCTGTAAGTAGATCTAGGCCGATCTTATAATAAGAGAAAGCCATATACGTACCAATCGTTAAAGCATTTTAATCTGAAAAGAAGACACAACCAAGGACATAAGTATTTAATGACCAGACTCAGAAAATCTAGTAAAGGTTTCCCTTGCTCGAAATCCAGTCGAATCCGACTCTAGGGTTGCAGTGCTCATCTCCGTTTCTAAGCCAAAGAGCCAGCACTGTCCAAAGACATTTCCGTGGTCATGTGGCCGGCATGACTAGACACCAAGGTGCACGGAACGCTGTTACCTTCCCACCGAAGCGGTACCTATTTATCTACTTGTAATTTCTTGCTTTCAAACTGCTAGGTTGGCAGGAGCTGGGGCCAAAGACGGGAGCTCACTCCGTCACACGGCACTCGGGTTTCAAACTGAACTACCAACCTTCCAGCCTGCAGTTCATACATACTGCATATTATAGTTCCCATTATTTGTTTGTTTGTTTGTTGGATTTCTGGCTCGCTCTCCCCTGCTATGGCTTGCCTCAGGGTGAGTGACAAGATGTTATAAGATAATCATAAATATTAAATATGATTAAAAATTAAAACTCACCACAGTACATAGGTGGCCACAATACATAGATGGCCATTAGAATGCACAGTCAGTCAGGTGGGATTAGGTCAGGACCTGTGACCCTTTCCACTCTGATATTCTTCCACTGACCCCTTCAAGGGGCAAGGGCAGAAGCTTTTTGACACCTGGCAACCTGCATGTGTCCCAGAAATACAACCTCAAAAGATCCAAAACACAAGTTTTGTGGTTGGTAGTTTTAAAAGCACTCCCCACACACACACCACACCAGAACTGTTGCCCAATCAAAATGTTGTGCACGGTGGAGGAGCACCACAGAAAGAGGATCATGATCTTCTTATGCCTGATAGAAGCAAATCTGTGCATATTGTTTTCTCATTCTTTGGAGAGTTGGAGTTAATGAAAAAGATTGAGTATTATCAGAACTACGCAAGTTTGGTGTAGTGGTTAAGTGCGCGGACTCTAATCTGGGAGAACAGGGTTTGATTCCCCCACTCCTCCACTTGCACCTGGCTGGATGACTTTGGGCAAGCCGTAGTTCTGATAAGAGCTGTCCTTGAAAAAGAGCAGTTTCTGTCAAGAGCTCTCTCAGCCCCACCTACCTCACAAGGTGTCTGTTGTGGGGACGGGAAAGGAGTTTGTAAGCCGCTCTGAGATTCCCTTGGGTAGTGAAAAGGTAAAGGTAAAGGTTCCCTTGCTCGAAAGCCAGTCAAGTCCGACTCTAGGGTTGCAGTGCTCATCTCCGTTTCAAAGCCGAAGAGCCAGCGCTGTCCGAAGACGTTTCCGTGGTCATGTGGCCGGCATGACTAAACGTCAAGGCGCATGGAACGCTGTTACCTTCCCACCGAAGTGGTGGGTAGTGAAGGGCAGGGTATAAATCCAATCTCTTCTTCTTCTTCTTCTAGTTATTGTAGATTCAGTATGTACCACTGGGTGTGAATCTCTTTGTACCTGGGGAAAGGGCACTGGGGAGGGGGGAGCGATGTTAAATGTGCTGTCAAAAAGAATGCATTATCAAAACTGGGCTTGTGAGTGATAGGGGCGGGGTGGGAGTCTTCTTATGTGCGAAACCCATGCTTTCTTGCAAACATCTTGCTCTCTGCAGGAACAATTTGTGTTGCACAAAGCATTGCTTATTCTAGTTTGTAGCTAGTTACATTGTGTGTAAGTATGTGTTAGGGGGCTGTCCAGACAGAGCCAAGTTTTTGTGCAGTTAGGCATGTGGGAAATAATAATAAGTTGGTTTGTTAGTTGACGTTGTTTCTTCTTGGAAAAAGCAGTTTCTTAAACAAAAGGAAAAGGAAAATACAAATAAATAGAAAATTAAGATAAATACTATCTTCTTTTCTTGGTAATTTCCTCTGCTTGTGATCAGGAAAAAAACAACAGCATTTTTGTGTGTGTATGTGTTGGTTGCTTGTGCTGGGGGGTGGGGATTGGAAATAATCCATTTCCTAAAACACTATGGTATTCTTTGACCAAAGATGTCCGAGTAACTTTGGCCATGATGGAAATTTGGAAGCCTAAAAGCAGAATACAGAACCCAAATCTCCTTAGTAGCTGTCCGAACCTTGTATTACCCTCTCCCTTTTGTAGGGGCACAAAAGGGAGACCCTTTGGGACTTGCCCCCTGCTGGCCACTGGAGGTCAGTGTTACACTGACAGGTGCAAGCATAGGTCTCAGTGACCCATCCTGAGGTCTTTGGCTCTCTTTTCTACCTCTCATGCAAAACACCGAAGGAGCTTAAAATGTTAATTATCCGTAGATTTATTTCCTGTCTTCAACCTCTCATCTCCCTCCTGATCCTCAGTCCAAAAATGACAGACCTGTTTAAAGTCACTTCTTAACACCACAAGCTGCCCTTGATTAAAGCCCTTGGAAGAAGCCAACGTGCAGCAGCTGGGGGCGGGACAGGGTGAGTGAGCTGCAGGTCTGGAAAGTATCCTACTGAGTGGAGGTAGGGCCACCCATGCATACTGGGCTCAGCTGCTCCCCCCAGCAACCCCTGCCTCTTATCCCTTGTTGTGCCTATCAATATTAACGCCTTCTCTGGCAGTCCAGTTGAGGGGGGAGGACTGAACTCCAAGCAAATATTCTTTCTCTTTATTTTTATCTCTACCTTTCTCCCCTCCTGCTCTTGCCTCTCTTCATGTTACATTTTAGATCATAAGCTCCTCAGGTTTAGGTATCTGTGTTTTGGTTGGTGATCACCTGTATCACCAACGTACACTGATGATGCTGTAGGCAGGGCTGCCTGCTGGCCAGTTCAGCTCAGCTTCAGTGTCTGTGCTCAGTTTGGCATGTCCCTGCCTTTAGAAGAAAGATGTGTGAGTGTCAAAGACAGGGCCGTTTCTGTGGTGGCGCCTCCTCTCTAGAGTTCCCTCCCCACAGAGATTTACCTGGTGACAAGCGTGTTACACTTTAGGTGCCAGAGGGGGGAAAGGTTTTATTTTCTCCTAGGGGTTTTTTCCCGCTAAATTTTGTTGTTCTGAATTCTGATCACTGCAAATTTGTCTTGCCATTTCTACTGCTGGTTGATTTTATAGTTTTGTTTTGGCCCCCAGTTGGCCTTCCTTGTCTTTTCGTGCATGCACCCTTCTCTTTTAAGAAGCTTACAAGATGGCCTTCATATCAGCTTGGTGCCTCCCCCCCCCCCAAAGAAACACAATGGCCCTTTTCACATGACCATTCTAAACTGGATGTTATTCATTGTTGGCCTGATTTTGAGTAAAGCGATACAGGGACGGGGGTTCCATACAGCAAATATCCTTCTGTTAATGAGCCATCTCTGAAGCGCTATGATCATTTCAAAAAGTGATGCTTTCCCCCACCACCACCCTTTTTCGCTGCATGATCTTCCTTAGGCTTTTAAAAAAAAGTTCTAAGGTGAGCGCTATAGCGAAAAAGGGTAGGAAAAGTGGGGGGAAGCAACATTGTAGGAAGCACTATGGACATTTTAAGCAGCATACCACAGCAATTCAGAAGCACAATGAAGGGGTCGAAAACGGAAAAAAAGTGTTTCCCTGAAAAGTGGCTCAGTGAACAGGTAAATAAATTTCACTAGCAGCCAGTTACTAAAATGGGTCTGTCTTAAATGACAGGGGGAAAAAACCATTATCAACCAGTTACTAAAATGGAATACAAAGGCAGTTTGAAAAGGGTCAATTTATGTGATCAAAAGCAGTGATTCCTATTAAGAATTATTTGCACAAGTCTCTGTGGTTTGTGTCATTTTAGCAGCCAGGGTCCAGGGTTTTCAAACAATTAGGAACTGTGTTTTGTTTTATGTCAAGGGGCACATCCCACTTTCTAGCCCCAGGAGGCTCTCAGTGGTTTACAAAAAAAATATGTGCAATTAAATCCTATTAAAGATGAGTCTCAAAAACGGAAATGTTGTGGTTTCTGTGTGGTGCCCAGGTCTCTCAGGGGAAGAACACTTCCAACATTTTGCTGTTGGTCTTCCCTGGCTGATATCCTTTGATGTTGCTCTTTCTTTGGCAAGAAAATGAGTGAGGAGCTGGGACTTTGTTGGGATTCTGTTGGGATTCTTAATTTTAAAGTAAATCATCAGAGTATTAAAGAGGCAGAGTCCATGGTGTGTTTAAAATATAAAAGTTTACTACAACCTAGCATGGGAAAAGGAACACGGGATGTAAAATAACAAAGAGCTAATATTCCTACATCCTTACAGCTAAACTGAACATGGCAGAATGGTGGCTGCTTCTTCTTGCTCAGAACAAAGAAAACACAAGATGGGAAGAGAAGCCATAAAATGCTAATACTTGGCACTTTGGTTTCCAATCAGAACAACAAGCTAGCTCTGAAGTTCCCGGGCTTTCTAACTGTCTAAAACAGATTGGTTACAAACAAACATGTGACTTAACAAACATCATTAACCCAGTAAATACGGAAGTGTTTTTAACTTGTAACACCCAACAGACTTGCTCAGCTGTGGGGGAAGCACGTCTTCTGCAGGCTCCTTGTGAAAGCGGGGAACTGAGGGAGGGAAGGTTAAGGGGCTGGGACTAGGTAAGCTATTTAGACCCAGAGGATAATTTTGTGAAAGGCTGATTCAGGTGGGTAGCCCTGTCGGTCTGAAAAAAAACAGAACAAAGTTCGAGTCTAGTAGCACCTGTAAGACCAACAAGGTGGAGCCTTCAAGACCAACAAAGTTTAATTCTGGGTATAATAAGCTTTTGTGTGCCTGTACACTTGTTCAGATCTGAAGGGTGCTATCAGGTTTGAGTTGCTGGGATCAAATCACTCCTGTTCCAAGGTTCCTTCACTGGCTGCTGATAAATTTCCAGGTTCAATTCAAGGTATCGGTACTCACCTTAAAAGAAAACCGTCATGACCTGGGGCCCTGCATGTTTCCTTTAAATTCTGTTGTCAATACCCCCTTGTCTATGACACGTTCCATCATGGTCTGGGCAGAGATGTCTGCACACCACAAGTTTCCTAGACAGTCAAAATCTTAGAAAAATACCTTGCAAGATCTCGGCTGCCATTTTGGGCTGCCAAAGGAACCTCTCACACTGACAAGCCCTCCACCTTGGATTGTGGGAAACTGTTTGTAAGTTTTAGTGTTCTCTGCCAAGCATCAGATGGCAGATGCTTCACCCAATGCTTGGCATAGGGTATTAAACCTTCTGCAGATCCCCCCCAAAACACAACTTGCAGTGGCCTTGCCTTGGCCAGGAGATGCTTTAGCAACTCAGAATACTGAGACTTCAGCAGCCATGAGGAGGAGATGGACATGGGCATGACTCTATGTGGGTAGAAATATGAGAAGTGGAAAAAGAGTTTGAGGGGAAGGGGGGAAGGCATATTTGCTTGTTATTCTGTACTATTTGCTGTGACCAGGGAAAGGCAAGGGATCTGTGTTTTTAGGCTCTAAGTCTCCACAAACCCATCTGGACCGTTGCAGAACCGGTGGCTGCAGAAAGCGCATTTGGCAGCAGTATTCCTTGGGGCTGTCTAGTTCTGCCTCACAGCATCCTGTGTCTCATCTGCTTCTGAAAACTATCCTGTTTCTCCAGTCCCTTTCTCTTCCCCCCCCAACCCCAAATTAATCCACTGTATTAGCTAGAAAGGGTATGTGGAGGGTGTCCCTGGCAGCACAGCAAAAAGTGAGCTGTTCCTAGCTTTGTGGCGGAAGCCAGCTCTTAGAATAAACCAACTAGACACTTGACTGATTGGTCCCTGTAGAAGCCTCTCGGCCTCGCCCACAGTACGCCCTAGCTGCAGGGACTGCCGGAGGCGGGGAGCATAGACTACACACGTTGGCAAAGGAAGACTTGCAGTGGGAGGGAGTATGAATGGGGCACGTTAAACAAATGCAAGGGGCAGGATTGATTTTAAGCCAGGGCAAGTGTGTGCCCCCCCCGGGTGAGGGGGGGGCAAGAGAATTCTGAGTGACATCCTGGGCAGAAGTTGTCTTATTTGTGGAGGTTGCCAGCAGACAATGGGTAAACATTACGGACAGTGATCGGTGTAGCCGACGAAGGGCCTCTTCTGACATCATGTTTTCCTTCATCAGAACACTTTTGGAACAGTTTCTGTGGAGAAATGCATGCGGAAAACCTTATGTGGGAATGGAAAAATCCCTCATGAATTATTATTTTTTTCTCATGAAAGATCCATGAGCAGGAAATCGCAGGCCTCTACTTATGGGTCCTACCTGGAAAATCCACTTGAATATTCCATTTTGGCATGTGGTTATCCGCACGGAGCTGAGAGTTACTGGAAAAGGGCTTGCTCGGATAAGCTGCTGTGTTGGAATTGGCCCCAAAACCTTGCAGTGTGTATGTAGTTCTCACCCACCAGTGAGTACAGCAGCCTTGTCCGTCGCAGGCAGCAGGTAGGGAGGTTCACTAATGGCTGCCACCACTCTGGTATGGGTCTCTTTGGGAGGGCCCAGAGCACCCACCCTACCCATTTTTACAGGCCTTTTACAACAGGTCTTCCCTTGCACATGACCAAATGAGGCGTGAGGACCCAGGCAAAGTAACAAATAGTTTACTTAAGAGATTTGACAACAACTTTAGATCTGTAACAAGTAGGGAAATGAGCAAAGTAAAGGGAAGTAAATCAGCAAAATAATAAATCCTAACATGTCTGTCTACACAGGTCTAGCCTTCCCTAGGTACCTGTTCACAGCCTAACTCACCCCTTTTTGGACGAGGGATCCCTCTGTCTGCAGCAGCTTCCACCAGCCCTGGTCCCTGAGAGAGAACACCCTCCCACTCTGGGCAAGGCCTTTTATCTCCTCCTCCCAGGCACCACCCTCTGGTGTAGTTTTTCCCTCCAAAATCTCTTGTTACCCAGTCATAGTGTTGAGAGGGAACCTGGGAAATGTAGGCCCTAATGACTATTTAAATGCAGGCTTCCCTGGAGCCGGTAGGCCACACTACCTTAGGTCCATGATCATGACAGTCTCTCTCAGGTTGTCTGTTCCTCTTGCCCAGTCCCTGAGACGGGATCTGTATGTCCAAGATCTGACCATTGTTGCTCTTTCACAAAGGCTTAGGAGGAGGATATTGGATGTATACCCCGCCCTTCACTCAGAATGGCTTAGCATCTCCTTTCCCTTCCCTTCCCTTCCCCTCCCCTCCCCAGAACAGACACCCTGTGAAGTAGGTGGAGCTGAGAGAGCTCTTTCGAGGACTGCTCTTGAGAAAACAGCTCTGAAAGAACTTATGACTGACCCAGTGTCACACCAGCAGCTGCATGTGGAGGAGTGGGGAATCAAACCCAGTTCTCCCAGATTAGAGTCCGTGCTCTTAACCACTACACTGAACTGGCTCTCTTTGTAATGTCTATCCTCTGATCCCCATCCCCACCACTTTTTCTGCCATCTAGAGCCAGGGTCCCCAGCCTTTTCTTTAATGAGACCTACTTCTAAGTAACTAAAAATATACTAAGTGATTCCCCTTTCCTCCAGCATATTACCAAGTTTTGTTCTGTCCCAGAAAGAGAACATGAGCTAGGAACACCTGAAATGAAGTAATTGGCTACGCAGCACAGAGTTAAAAGTATTATGAAATAAAAAGTTTGGTGTTTTTGTTTTGTTTTTAAAATAAAAATAAGGCTGGAGCAGATTTCCTTGAGATCTTTTTTGTGGGTCATCTATGGGATAGCCAGCAAGCTACTGGTAGCTCATGAGCTACCTGTTGGGAAACCCTGATCTAGAGTGCTTATGTGTGCTGGATGTGGAACACATGTGCTTTTGGCATCCATTTCTTCCTTTTTCAAATAAGGAGGGGGGGTTGTACCTTGTGTAGCTGGAACCCATCCCATAATTACTGAGTTGTGCTGAGACAACGAATAACAAAAACAGTTTTCCTCTATAGAGACTTTAATGCAGATATCTCCTCCCTGCACCTGCTGGACATGCTCACAGACATATGTGTGCCAAGGTCAGTCTCTTCCCATGTCAAAATAGATCTTTGTGTGCTCACACCCCTGCTAAGGGGAACAGAGTGTCTTCCTTGCTTTCATCATCAGCTTTCGTTGCAGGGCAGGATCTCTGGTCCCAAATGCATATCCTGATCTTTCATTAAAGTGGAAGATCACACGTTTTGGCTGAGGTTTGTCCAGCAGGAAAGGAATTTTGGAAGCTGTCAACTGAAGATGCTTTGCTAGACCCTCTTTCTTTGTCTTCATTTTTTCCTATAGCAAAACAAAACTAGTTACCTCTCATGCAGTGTTCCCTCTAAGCTAAGTTAGTGTGAGCTAGCTCACAGTTTTTTAGCCTCTGGATCACACAATTTTGCCTTAGCTCAGGAAGGGATGGCTCCAGAACAAACTAATTTATGCAGCAGCCAAATCTCCTGCTCACAACTTTAATGCCAGTAGCTCACAAAGTAGAATTTTTGCTCACAGGACTCCATAGCTTAGAGGGAACATTGCTCTCATGTGGTCTCATATATATCTAGATATCCTTCCCTTCCTCTCCCCCCCATGTCTTTTGTCTGTCCTAATGAACTAGTTTGAACCTTTAATTTTGCATCCATGAGATGACTTTTGAATTGATCCTCACAAATGTATCAATATGGACAAGTTGTGTTTGGCGTGAGCTATCCATGTGTTACTAAATGGCTAGGGAAGACATTAACTCCATGGTAACCATATTCAGTAGCTGAATGTTTGGCAGCTGCGATCACCTGTAAACTGAACAGCCAATCTGTTTGCCTGTTCACCATCTGCCTGGAACAGCCGTCGAACAAGTTTGCAGCTCCACAATAGCTGTGGCTGTGGATCTTCATTCCCTTGGCTTGTGAGGGCTTTGGGATCTGTACAGTAGGTAAGATTATTATACCCAGGGCCATGACTTTTATGCAGCCTCCATCGCATCTGCTAACTCTCGTCCAGCACACCTGGTCAGGATAATTAGGACATTAGTCTCTCTCACTGGGAGAACCAAAAGGTTTAGTAATTTGGACATAAATTGTGAGGCATCTGCAAACTTTTCCACGGAAAAAGTCTTTTTGCTCAGCTGTAACCTGCCTGCCAACCTTGATACCATATCTAAACTAAAGGCTCCTGGGCCTCCTTTTGATTCAGTATTGGACAACCTCAGTCAGGTCTCTGAAGCCCGATGTTGAGAGGATCCTGAGTGCTGCAAAGTCAGCCACTTGCCTCTTAGACCTGCGTCCTTTGTGGCTGGTGCGAACCAGCAGCAAGGGCATATGGGGCCCTCTGATAGACATTATCAACCTGTCCTTGGGCTCAGGGGTCTAACCAGAGGGTTTAAAAGAGGCAATGGTAGTACTGCTCTTGAAGAAACCATCTCTGCATCCTTCTGATCTATCCGATTACCGCCCGGTTTAAAATCTTTCGTTCCTGGGTAAGGTAATTGAGAGAGTGGTTGCTGAGCAGCTCCAGAGTTTTCTTTGTCTTTCATTTCTCCCCCTAAACTACAAACCTACAGGGTCAGGGGGAGGGAACAACCTAAAATAAAGAGAAACAAGGATCCATGGTACAGAAATATAAGATTGTTGATACATCTCTATTATCTTAAAAGTAAAATATGAGAATTAATAATATGAAAGTGTCACGCAAACTATCACAAACTCTTTGACTATCATGTAAATATCATTTGTTTAAAGTTATGCGTTAAGAATAAGCATCAGGCTACCGAAATTAAACTATTTTGCACTTTCTTCTCCTCCTGTCAACGTCCAAATTAATTTTTAAATGCTTTAGGAGTAGCAACCCCTAATTCTACTTCAGGATCAAAGGGTTCAGCCAGACTAATCGAGATGGTATCAGAGTCTTTCCCATCCTCCTCCTCCTCCTCCTCCCCCTTCTTCATCTTCGTTGTCGTCTTCCTCTTCTTCGTCTTTATTCTCCTCGACTTTCTCAGGACCCTCTTCCGCTTTCTGTTATTGCTTCAGAAACATTCGCTTTATTTCTCAGCTCTAGAGTTTCCTGGAGGACACATCGGCATTAGACCCCTTCTGGTCAGGCTTCTGCCCTAGTCATGGGACGGAGATTGTGCTGGTCGCCCTCATGGACAATCTCCACAGGTAGTTGGATCATGATGGGTTGACACTGCTGTTATTACTCGACTTGACAGCAGTGTTCTATAACAGTGGAACACAATCTGCTGGTTCACCATCTTGCCGACATTGGAGTATGTGGGACAGCCCTGAGCTGGATTGCCTCTTATCTCCATGGTTGGGGACAGAGAGTGGCGCTGGGAGAGAGGGTTTCTTCTCGATACCCCATGACTTGTGGCATCCCTCAGGGGGCTATCCTGTCCCTGATGCTGTTTAACATCTGCATGTGCCCTCTCACCCAACTGGCGCAAAGTTTCAGGCTGGGATGCCATCAGTATGCTGATGACAGCCAGCTGTACCTGTTAATGGATTGGATGGCCAGACACCACCCCAGGAAATTTGGCCAAGGGTTTGGAGACCATGGTGAGGTGGTTGAAGCAGAGTCAGCTGAGACTGAATCCGTCAGAGATGGACATTCTCTGGCTGGGTGGGGGAGACTCAGGTTTGGGGTGCCAACTCTTGACCACGTGCCTTGAACACCGGAGGAGATGGTCCAAGAGTCTGGGTGTGATCTTGGATGCCTCTTTATCATCGGAAGCCCAGATCACAATTGTTACCAGGCTGGCATTTTTCCAACTGTGTCAGGTCCGGCAACTGACCCCCTACCTGTCTCGCCCAGACCTAGCCACAGTAATCCATGCAATGGTCACCTTTAGGCTTGATTACTGTAATTCAATCTAAGCAGGGCTGCCCTTGAGGCTAATCCAGGAGTTACAGCTTGTCGAGAATGCAGCGGCTTGGGTCCTCATGGGGACTCTGATAACTGCACACATGCAACCTGTGCTTTGCCGGCTGCATAGCTCCAAGCTGAGTACCAGGTCAGGTTCAAGGTTTTAGTTCTGACCTTTAAAGCCCTAAACAGTCAGGGACCAGCATACCTACAGGACCGTCTCTCCCAGTATGCCCCTCAGAGAGCATTACACTCAGGAGATCAACACCTACTGGAAGTCCCTGGCCCAAAGAGTGCCCAGTTGTCCTCAGCGAGAGCCAGGGCCTTCTCAGCCCTGCCTCCGACATGGTGGAACTCTCTGCCTACCAACATCAGGGCCCTGTGGGATTTGTTACAATTCCACATGGCCTGCAAGACAAAGATGTTCTGCCAAGCGCATGGTTGAGGACAGCAACAGTTTTAACATCAATCTGGCCCATTAGCTGCTTCTTATCCCCCCCCCCCCAAGCTAATATAAACTGGGAGCCTGAAATTTTATATTATTAGCACCATGTAGAGAGATACTAGGATTTTGCTCTTGGCTTAATATTTTTAGATTGCTTTTAATATATTTTCTATGAATGTATTGTATGAATTTGTACAACTATATTGTACACCACCCTGAGCCTGCTTTGTGGGGAGGAAAGTATAGAAGCCTAACGAAATAAATAAATAAATAAATAAATAAATAACAGGAGGATTAGATAGTTAAATGATGTGAAAGGGCAACTACAGTTTCCATAACACTTGTCAAGCCGCAGCTCCTCCTCCCGGTGGGAAACACCCCCCCCACACCCTGCTGGGGGGCGGGCGAGGGAGGCGATTGAAGCTGTGGCCTCCAGCAACCTCAGAATGCTAAGCACAGAGTTACTTCACCTCCGCAGCAGCTGCTGCCACCAGAGGGGCTAGCGCTTTCTCTCTCTCTCTCTCAGCCCTCCTTGCTTCTCCTTTGGTCACATCCTCCTTGGCCTCGGCATCGGGTGTCCTTTTATTCTCCTCTTCCCCCCCGCCCCCCTTCCTAATCCCTCTACAGGTCCCCGGGCTTGCCCATCCACCCTCTATGCTCTCCCATTGGTGAGGCCCGCAGTGCCTTATAACCAGCATGTCCCGCCCTTCGTGCGCCTGTGCCCCTTCCCCGCCTGGCTCCGGTCAGGCAGGGTCATGGGGCACGGCTAGCGTCTCACTGCTTCACTGGTTGGGCCCATACCAGTCTGAAGGTCAGGGCCTGTCCCTGCTGCTGCCCCTTCTCCCCTCCTGCCTCGCTCTGTTGTCGCCTCCAGGGGCAGGGGTAAGTCAAGACCTGGACAAAACTGTGCGAAAACGTGCATGCATGAAATAATATTTGTAACACAAACTTAAACAAACTGTTTGGCCACTGTGTGAAACAGAATGTAGGACTAGATGGACCACTGGTCCGATCCCGCAGGGCTTTTCTTATGTTCTGAAACAGTAAGACTTAAAAAAAAAATACAGTATGCATTTTTAATGGATGGATGGCTGATTGATTTGCTCACTACACGTTTATACCAATTGCTGCCAAGCAGCATGCAGCAATGACAGGTCCAGGGAGAGTGAAGTAGGCTGTAAGAGAAGGCACACACGTTAAACCCTATCAGTGGTGGTATGCTGTTTGCATCTGTGAAAAGCAACCTGACGAACAATCTTGAACTGCTTGTGAGAATCTGAACTGATAAACAAAAAACATCTCCTTGTTTGTGACCAGTGAACAAGACTGTGAGCCAAACCAGCAGGTATATCCTTTTAAATGACAGGCCTCTGGCATAGATCTGTCCAGCATCCAGCTCACAGAATTGGGTGTTTTCCCCCCCTCATTAATTCATGTCAACAATAGAGTTGTGCAAATCTTTCGGGTGTGTGGCTGGGGGCAATTTTTCTTCAAGCTATCTCATAGGTCACAGCTGATCTGACCAAGTGGGGTTAGCTTTCTTTCAGGCCGTGCGTGTTTTCTTCGCATTCCCCCCCCCCTCAGCCAATGGATTGGCTGCCTTTTTTTTAACACCCAGGAACTTCCAGGGACCTCCTGAACAAATGTTTTGTTTCCATGCAATGAAAACAGTGTAAACTTAGACACGGCTGCATGCAGTGTAGCCTAGGTGCCACGACACAAATGTGAGCAGAACTCATTATACATCTTTTTCTGTCTGATATCATGATAATTCAGCTATTTTAAAGAAACTAAAACCCTGGAGAAGGATCTGTTCTCTTTTTTTCAAATATCGGATCTATTTTTTTTCTCTTTTCCACAGTTAGTTCAGCTGTTCCCTCCCTTTTTATCTTTAAAAAAGAAATTGGCTTTATTTCAGCATCTTGTGTCTTTTTTCTTCTTCTTCATTTCTTTGCTCCTCTCATTTCTTCCTCTCCAGCCTTTTCCTCCAGGATCCCATCTCTTCCACTTGCCTTCTCTCTCATCTGGCTGAGAGAGATCTCTATGACTTCAGAGTCAATCAAGGGTAATTCATAACAGGCAGCAAGGAGCCCCCAGTAGGCGCATGCAGTCACTACTGTGGAAAAAAAAATGAGTCAGGTCTCCCGAGTACCAGTGTGAGGCAAGAATCCAAGCTCTCCCCCCCCCCCCATGTCTGTTAATAGGAGAGGTGGTGCACAAGACATGTTTTCTTCTGGGGAGAAACCACAGGATCCAGCTCCACCGAAGGGAGCCAGTTGAGGAGGAGATGAGACGGGACACAATTGGCCTCCCAGTTGTTGGCTTTGTTTTGCAGTGGCATGATTGTGTAGCAGACTAGCCCAGGATTTACTCTGAATGCCGTAGCCAGATCACTGGTGGCAGGGCTTTTTTTGTAGAAAAAGCCCAGCAGGAACTCATTAGCATAATAGGCCACACCCAACAGCTAAACTCATTAGCATATTAGGCCACACCCCTGACAGCACAGCTCATTGGCATATTAGGCCACACCCCCATGTTACCAGAAGTGTGCTCATCCAGCCACACCCATCTTTTGCTTCTTATTCTGTTTACCTTGTTTATTGTCAAAACCCAGGGCTTTTTTGTAGCAGGAACTCCTTTGCATGTTAGGCCACACACCCCTAATGTAGCCAATCCTAATGAGTTTCTGATGTTGGGTGTGGCCTATTATGCTAACGAGTTCCTGCTGGGCGTTGCCAACTCGGGAGCCAGTCGGAACTCCGTTCCTGTGCGTTCCTGCCCAAAAATAGCCCTGACTGGTGGGGGGGCAGAGGACACCCCTAGCCCCCTACCTCTGTTTAAGGGTCCTGTACACCTCCCACCACCTGGATCTCTCCACTCCTTCTCTCTGTGGCTGTGTGTCTGGCTGAGGAGAGGAGCCCAGTCTCTCACTCTGCTTTGCTTTGCTTTGTTTACTCTGTTTGGATCCACACTTGTTATGACCCCAGGCAGGACCTTTCTTTAGCCAGCTGATGGGTGGCCTGTCCCTCTTCCCGCACATGCTTGCTTTGGTCTGATACTCCCTTCTGTCCATCAGAGTCTCTTGCCTCCCCACAAGAGGCCCACCTGTCCCTGTCCCTATGACATAAACCAGTTGAGGGAACATTCTAGCCATGTGGGAAGTGCCTCACTGTTTTAAAACCTCTCTGGGGCGTGTCAGGATATGGCTCGCCCCAAGTGGAGCAGTGGACATTCTTGGACTACAGCTGGGAGGGAATGCAACTCAAACTAGGAACCAACATGAACCAGGAACCACCCAGAAGAGGAGTACGGTGGTCTCTGTGGCTGTTTGGGCTGTACAAGAAAGGGACAGAACTTCTGCCACATAAGAAATTTGAGGCCTACCTTTGTGATAGTGTTGCAAACCTAGCAGTGGCAACCTACAGGTTTCTGGGGATTGGAGACATTCAAATGTACATCACTTCAACATGCAGTGTCACTTCTGATGGAAAGCTGGAAGTGAGGTCATTGTATTGGGGCAACACTCTGGGATTCCTCCAAAACTCTTATGAAAAAAACATAGAGTTTCAGGGGAATCCTAGAGTGCCACCTGTCATGATTACCTTACTTCTGGCTTCATGCTGGAACTGAAGCTGTGCTTAGAAGCGACACCATTTCCCCCTACTCCATTTTCCCCCCTGCTGCCCTACCAAGCCGTGGCACAGCACCAGGGCTTCCAGTGGGAGGTCTCCCGCTCAACCTGGCAGCCTTATTTTGTGAATATCCAGAAGGGGGAATGAAAAATACGGACAGATCCCAGCAAATTCTCTTCTAGTATTAGAAGAGGCCTGGTTCCAGCCCTGAAATGAGGCCCCTGACAATGCTTTGTTGGACAGAAGACAGGCTGCTGCAGACATTTCACTAGCTAAGGGGAGTTTTGGTGAGTGAACAGAATAACTCAGTGTGCATCTGTGTTGTCTGGTGCCACCCATCCTGTAGACTGTTGCAGTTTGAGCCCAGTATTGTGGGGTTCTCCCTTTTCTGGACCCTACTTCTCTCAGGCATGGTGAGAAGGAAGAGGGTTATTGCTGCAGACAAATCCTTCCCTACTTTTAAACATAATGGAACATATTCCATATGAAGAATTTGTACAGTACCCTATGGGGGGGGGAAAGCTGGGACACGTGGCTTATGAAGAGCAGTGGGAGGTGCTAAAATTGAATGGAACTGTGGGGAAGTCTTGTGGATTTAATCAAACCCCTTACCTTTTCTCCCATAATTTGAGCATTGTCTCAGAAACATGAACTGAAGACAGAGGTGAAGTATGAACTGAAGGCAGAGACCAAGGTTTGTAGGAGAAGCCAGAGCCTCACAAGGACAGATGACAAGTTTGCAAGCAACATCTTTTGCCAGAAGCAGGCCTGGTGTCCATCTGGTTGCACAGAGTGCAGTTTGCCAGGAACCAGGGCAGTTATAATGAACCTTGAGCTAATAAACGCTCAGCCTGATCTGGCCCAGTGGGAGCATCCATCGGCAAGCTCTGTACTTCTAGTCTTCTATTTGTGTGTTGCTCATCTAGTGTAAATGTGTGGCCAAGGAACGTGGTGGTTGTAGCTCTTGGTGATACTTTGAATGGTGGGATCATCACCCATTCATTCAGCTTGCATGATCCTTTCGTTCTGCTCTTGTTTGTTTGTTTTTTAAATCAACATTTAACAGTCCTCTCCTGCACCTGGAAGGAGAACATGGTGATCACCACCAAACAAATACCTCAATGACATCTGGAGAAGCACAAGCTGCTCTTTGGGTAAATGTGCAGTTCTTAAGAGGTGTGCCTTGTTTCTGAACATTTGTCTTCCTTGTCTCTGGAGAGTCACTTGGAACACTAAACTTTCTCACCTCTGCAAGTTCTTGGTTTTTCCAGAATAACCTTCTTTCACACCAACAGGCTGACAGCTCTTAAAAAGTATCCTATTGTGCCACAAACCAACTTCTTGCATCTTCCTAGAAAGTGTGATGTGCCTCATCTTAAGTTATTCTCATTTCGACTGTTCCAGGCTGCAGCTTAAGGGAAACGAAGAGCGTATCTGGTCTATTCTTTTGTTCCAAAATGGATCCTAGGACAGCTTGCCTCAAAATTTTAAACATACAAAGTTGATATATGAACAAACAAACAAAAACCTGACTAACAGCAAGCAAATAAAACAAACCAAGCAACAACATCATCACTTACCTTCCCAAAACTTTTGTGCCAGTATATAGCCAAGAAGCCACCCTGGTCACAGAAAGAGATCCCATAACTTTGGTGCCAGTATAGCAAAGATCTCTCTTGGACACTTAACATGAAAGTATAGAAAGCAGTACCCCTAAAGAAAAGTATTTGATTGTGTGTCCTTCTAGGCAAGAACTTTCTGTTTGGGAGATGCCATTCTCCCAGCAGGAAGCACCCTGGATAAACCCAATTGTCACCATATGTCTTGCAGTTCTCAAGGACCCAGAGTATTCCACCCAAGGCATAATACAGTCTCCATTTAGACACACCATTAGGCTTGTTTTTATACTATGTGAGTCTGGACTACGCCATTTTAGACTACAGGTAGGTCTGACATGAATGAATGTTCCATTAGACAGACAGACAGACAGACAGACTCACTCCCTGAACATAGAAAACTTCTATGTCAAGGAGAAAGCGAGGCCCAGAACCCTTCTACCTTTCATGTTTATTTTTCATGTGGAGATTAATGCATACATAAATTGGGGGGAAAATAGATGATCACTTTGTCATATGGGAAGGCCACCTTCTTTCCATATGAACCTGTCCACTGTGGTCATGTTTGAAGGACTTTCTTCAGGTGCCCCCACCATCTGAAGCTAGATGGATGGTGACCCTAGAAAAGGCTTTCTCAGTCATGGCACCCAAACTTTGGAACTCCTTCTCCAGGAAGATTCATCCATTTCCCTCTATTGTCTTCCACCTGCTGGTGAAGGCTTTTTTGTTTTGTTTGGCATTCCCCCCGCCCCCACAAACTGTTATTGGCCGTTCTTCCTGGTTTTGCTGTTATGCACACTTATATGTTTTTTTATTGAACTGTTTAACTATATTTATATATTAATTGGTTAAGAATCTCCAAGTTGCAACAAACGTATAGCAACCCCTCAAGTGGTTTTCAAGGCAAGAGGTAAGTCAAGATGGTTTGTTGTTGCCTTCCTTTGTGTAGCGACCTCAGACTTCCTCAGTGTTCTCCCATCCAAGTACTAACCATGGCTGAGCCTACTAACTTACAAGCTCTAATGAGACCAGGTGAATGTGGGCTATTCTGGCTGTTTATTTTATACTTTATTTAAATATTTAATTTAATACCAATACAACCTATGCAGGGTTCTGGTTTATAGCAGGACTGCTAGGAGATTTTTGTCTTATACCCACTTTCCTGAATGTGTCTTTTTCTGACCTTAAATGGTTTCATGAAATTTCTACTTACCCTGCTAGGACAAGCATATGAGCATTCTAGATTGGGTCCAGGCAGATTTTCTGTGGGAGGAATATGGAGGAGGGGGTCCCAGGTGACCAACAAAAAGACTACGCTGGGGATCATGGGATCTGCATGGACAGATGTTGTGAAGGATGGGGACATATGGTAAGGAGGGGATTGGGCAAGGTGAAGTGGAAACACACTGGCTGGATCCCACCCTTTGTATAGCTAGGTACAAGTCCAGTAGTATCTTAGAGAACAACAAGGTTTTCAAGGTATGGGCTCTCAAGAGTCAACACTCCATTCAGCAGAAACAAGTAGGAGTTTTCACTCTTGAAGGCTCATACCTCAAAATCTTGTTGGTCTCTAGGGTGGTCCTTTACTCGTATCTAGCAGTTCTCCTGCAGACCAACATGCCTGCCCTCTGAAACCCTCTGCCTTCTGTTGCTTGCTCCCGTTAGGCAAATAGCTCTACAAGGCCCGGGGGGGGGGGGGGGGAAGAAGGTGGGGGGGCCAGTCTTGG
>NW_015171537.1:493878-526266 GCF_001447785.1 Gekko japonicus
AGAGAAAGAGGTAGGGGGCTAAGCTTTGTATCCCTGTGTTATGATTCCAGTCTGAATCAGTGCCGCACCTCAATCTTATTTAGAAAAAAAACAGGTACATTTGGCATGCCTGACTGTGGAATAGAGTTGCCAGGTCTGGGTTGGAAAATACCCGGAGACTTTGGGGGTAGATCCGGGAGAGTGTGGGGTTTGGGGAGGGGAGGGGCCTCAGCATGGTACAATGCCATAGAGACCACCCTTCAAAGCAGCCATTTTCTCCAGCGGAGCTGATCTCTGACAGCTGGAGATCAGTTGTAAAAGCGGGAGATCCCCAGGCCCCACCTGGAGGCTGTAGCAACCCTACTGTGGAAACATAGAGTGAGTTTTCATTTGGCCCTTGTGCTCCCTGTTAACTCCCATCAGCCTTTGGTTGCAGAGGTAGCCAAACAGGCATTTGAATGCAGAGAGGTCACTTTCTGCCTTACACAAAAAACTTGCCCCAGACCAGTTGAGAGACTCCCTCCCCCCCCCCACATTGCTGATTCTGAAAACAGTGAGCATAATCTGATGTTCTTGCTTTTAACCTGCCATTTCTTGATCCTCCGTTCATGGACTGATCCCAGTTTAACACCTCTTGCTAGCCTCAATCTGACTCACATCCACCCAACTTTAACAAGACAAGAGAACGGGAATTAAGCAAAATAAGAACAGTCTCTTCCCCATAGTGTTATAATAGAGGGCTTTGTGTCGGAGGTGAGAGCATTAAGTGATCTGGTTGGGCAGCAGTGTCAACACCATGTGAAGGTTTGCCAAGGTTTTCCACTCCTGTCTTCTGTTCCCCTGGCCCTCATCAATAACAGAGCCCAGCTCAAGCTTGCCCACCTTGGGTTTGTTCCAACAGTCTGACCTTTTGTTCAGAAGTGATGAAGTTCCTCCACGGGATGAACTTCAGGAGATATGGCTCCCCCGGGGCAGGCAGCCGGAGGAGCGGAGGGTGTGAGCCGTTAGAAAGATGAGGTCACCTGCCAGCAACAGTAGAGAAACTTCATCCTTGTTTGTGGTGAACCGGGAAACAGGCTTTGCAGATGCAAAACGTCACAATCCTGGAAAGCATCCTCTGGCCCAGGAAGTCATTTTTTCTTGTTACTTTCCCGTCCTCAGGGTTTTGAGTGCTGTGGAACTTTCAGGGGTCCCCCCCCCCTCCACCTAAAGAACGCCTGAGCTTCCATTCAAGAGTAACCAGCAGTGATGCATCTGGAAGTAATTTTCAAATGCCTGACTAGGTACTTGTAGCATTCCTATCCTCACTAAATCAGAGCTGGATCCACTTTACAGATATGGCTGTACAAAGGTGCCTTACATGGATCATACCATTCAAGTCAGAATGGACCACTCAGACTCACACTGACTTTCTGAGGTCCCAAGCAAAGAAAAGTCATTCCCAACTTTTGCTTCCTGAGATACTTCAGTTGGGCTAAACTTCAGACTTTGTGCATGCAAAGCACACAAGGCACTTTTCCTTTGGAATGTATTATCTGTACCACTGACAATCACAGCATACCACCTTGACATCTCCCAACACATGTCTCTTAATTCCTCATGTCACACTTGGAGAAACCAACCACTAAGATGTAGGTTGTTCATAGAAGAACATCTCCCCCACCCCCATAGCTTCCCATATGGGGAATTCACACAACCAGTTGAAGTGATAGCTACCCCTTGATTCAAATGGTTAACTCCTGCCTTGACTCCCTCTATTAGAGGTCCCTGCAGTAAGGAGGGGAAGGAAACAAAATTGCATGGAGATCAAAGGCTGTTTGTGATTTATTACAAGTTGGAAGGATGGACCTGAAGACAGTCAGTCCTCATACACAAGATTCCACCGTTTCCATGGCTGTGATTTTGTGTAATAGCTGTTTCTTACATTGTTGTCTTTCCTCTTTCCCCAAGGAGCTCAAGACAGTACACACAAAACTTTCTTTGTTTTATTGTATTAATTTTTATTGTTGTTGTTCAGTCACACAGTCGAGTCCGACTCTTCGCGACCCCATGGACCAGATCACGCCAGGCCTTCCTGTCTTCCTCCGTCCTTTGAAGTTTGCTCAATTTCATGTTCATTGCATCTGTGACACTGTCTCACCATCTCATCCTTTGCCGTCCCCATCTTCTTTGACCTTCAATCTTTCCCAGCATCAGGGTCTTCTCCAGGGAGTGCTCCCTTCTCATTTGTTGGCCAAAGTATTTGAGCTTCAGTTTCATTATCTGGCCTTCCAGGGAACAGTCAGGGTTGATTTCTTTTAGGATTGACTGATTTGATTTCCTTGCAGTCCAAGGGACTCTCAAGAGTCTTCTCCAGCACCATAGTTCAAAAGAATCTATTATTCGGCGCTCGGCCTTCCTTATAGTCCAACTCTCGCAATACTATGCATTATTAACTAAGATATGTCATCTCTTTCCCCCTCTCACATAAAGTTTGTACAATACTTGGGTCTTTTGTGGTGGGTCATAACTGCAGTATTATAACCCACCGCAAAAACTGTAGGGCTCCTTGGAAAATTAGCATCGATAAACAGGCCTGTAGCCAGGATTTTTTTGTTGGGGGGGGCATTTAAATGTTTAAGGGGGTAGTTAAATTACAGTTAATTAAATTAATCTGAATGCCTGTCTCTAAAGAGGGAGACTCCGAGCCTGTTTCTAGCCCTTCCTTTCAAGGAACAGGGCAGCGAAGCACGTCAGTTTCTAGGAACAAAACAGCTCAGAGGGCATTTAATTGCCAATGCCTTCTGAGTTCCCTTCCATAGGGAAGAAAGCTTAGCAGGGCACTCAAGAGTGGTACCTTCAATATATCTCCAGCAATCCCCCTTTCTGCTAGCCCAGTCCTGCTGTAGACCACCTAGGTCAGTGGTGGAGAACCTATGGCTCGGGTGCCAGAGGTGGCACTCAGAGCCCTCTCTGTGGGCACGCATGCCATCGCCCCAGCCAGGCCCAGACCATCATTAAAGTGTCGAGTTCTCTGCAAAATAATTTTAAGTAAATGAAAGCATTTGGGATTGCGTTCCTTACTTTGTTTGGATCATCTTAAGTTAATGTATTCAGGTTAAATTGCCGTGTTGGCCCTTTGCGATAAATAAGTGGGTTTTGGGTCGCAGTTTGGGCACTCTGTCTCTAAAAGGTTCGCCATCACTGACCTAGGTCATGGTGAGTCTTTCGAAAGTTGTCCCATTACCCTTTGGGAAACATGGACATTGATTATACAGCAGAACTGGGCTAGCAGAAAGGGGGATTGTTGGGGATCTTTTGAAGGCGCCATTCTTGAGTGCCCTTCTAAGCTTTATTGTCCTGTGGAAGGGACCTCAAAAGGCATTTAAATGCCCCCCGAGCTGTCTTTTCCCGGGTCCCATGATGGGAGGGAGAGGGAAGTCCAAGGGCAAGATGTGGTGCTCTCTCCCTAGCAGCTGCCAGCAGCAGGCAGTGGGGGTCTCTCCTCAAAAATAAGGTTTCCGGCATGGCTATTCGTGGGGATTAAGGAACAGAGCCCCAAAATTCACCACTGTAGCTATGGGTCTTCTGGTGAAGCAGAATCAAGCTTTCCTTTCTCTCTCGAACAGAGTGTTCGTACTTCCTTTGGCCTGAGAGCAAGAGTTGACTGCCCTTCAAGGCAATTTGGTTTATAACAGATAAGCTGGAGAAGCCATTTGTTTGCTTAATGTCTTCTTTTTATATATATAAATATATACTTAAATTGAAGCGGAAAGTGAATATATGGTCCACTTTTTGTCTTGCTTGTGTCAAAAACTAATGAACAGGATATACTGTACGAGGAGAGAACCCGTCAGTCCACCCTTGTGGGGTGCTTGGTCATATTATACCTTTAAGAGCAAATTAGATGATGTTTTGATGATTCATAATACCATATATCTAATGGTATGACTCGTCATCTAGAAAACAGCCATTTCTAGCCAGTTTTGTGTCTTGCAAATCTCCCTTTGGCACTTGAGGTCATAAATTAACTCGAGCGACTGACTCACTGGAGAACAGAACTCAGATCAGATACACATCTATTAAAAGGAGAAGTTAGGGAAGGCAGAGGGCAGGGGAAATGTGGTCTGCCTGTATCCAAAGAGATACACACATTCACACACACACACTCACACACATGCATGCATCTACAATGTATTGAGTGTGTGGGGGAGTGTTGTGGTGAAATAGGTTCCAGAAATGTCAAGGAAAAGGTTTCTGGGGGGGGGGGGGTTAAGTTTATTGCTGCAAAGGTCTGCAGAAAGAATGTGTTGGATGTCTCAGAATTCATGCAGATGGAGGCAGGGAAACAAGAGTCTTCACCATTGATAAAGCTGTATGTGCTCACACTAGGTTGACACATCTTTTTTATATTATTATAATTTATAATTTTTATAATTTATAGTCTTGCATGTAGAAGGTCCTGACTTCTTAGTTAGGAGGACCTGAGAACTGCTGCCAGTCAGAGAACACTACACTGGTCTAGATAGATCAGTGGTCTGATAACATATAAGGCAATGCCCTATGTCCCTATGTCCCTCTGTCTCCTATTCTCTTCTCAATATCAAATGTGCTCTCTTCGTTAAACCATTTGGCAAGCTGCATGTTTCTCTGTGTGTTTTGACTCCATTCCTGTTGGTCAAAATCTTTCCTAAACAGTGATGTTTAGGACTCAGCCTAGTCCCATTGAAGCGATCTGTCTCATGCCTTATATATTTTGGTTGTAATTCCTCCCAGAGTCTTGGAAATAGCACATCGGAGATTGAACTTTTGGGCTGCATCATCTTTCTTTTGATTCCTGTTCAGTCGTAAACTAACTCTAGTCTTGTGCAAACAGCTGCAGGCTGGGGGAAGCAATCGCCTTCTCCTTACACGCTTCCTCCACTAGGTAGGGAGATGTGCAGTGCCCTAAAAGGAACAGCAAAACCCAGAAGGTGCAGTTGGAGGGACTCAGAGGGAGTATGGAGTCCTTGACAGTTGTGGAAATGTCTTCGAAGAGTAATCGTACCCTGACCAAGACTTGGGGGGGGGCACTGTTTTGATTTTCTTTGACCTTTGTCCCAATGCTCTTCACCTTCACTCATCCTTGCCTCCCATTTCCCCACATGCTTGCATTTGCTAGAAATTCTGATGAAAAGCAAACAAATTGCGAACCCTGCCCACCCACTGTCAGCTCATCCGGCACTCTCTCCTCCTGGCTGCATTTGACGTCAGTCTTCCATAAACAGAATACCAGCAAATTGAATCAAGGTTTCAAGGGGGTGCCTGATTGTGACTCAGCGTAACCTCCTTAGGGTGTGTAGGTGGACTCATCAAATCGAAGGATGCTTTTCATAGATAACTTTGTTTAAAGGCTGAGAGAAGGCAGAGCGTGCCTGTGTACCTACCAGATCTAATTAAAGCACAGGAATACAACGTTGGAGTTACCGTAAGAAGCAAAGGCAATTACCACTATTGGATTAGTGTCCAGGGCAGGAGCATGACCAGTGAGGCTGCTGATGTTGGAACTGCATCATCAAACATGCTTTAGAGTGACCCACCACAACATGACATCATGTCCAGTGGATATCTGATGCTGCGCACCATTTCGCAGTTGAAAATAGATGCACTCTTGTTAATTTCTAACATCCATGTCTCACATCAAGGATCAGTGCTGGAGCACCTCCCCCTGCATCGTTCTTACAGGTTGCTGAAGGCTCCGCTCTCTGTGCCGTATGTGTTGGCTTGTCCGACCTACACTGATGTCTTGAAGCAATAGTAAATAGATCCCAGTGGATTCTTTTTCTAAATTATTATGACTGGTAGAAATAGTTGATTTGCATAATGAATTTGTCGTAGTAATAGTAGTTAAAATCTCATCATAGATCTGGCTGTTTCTGCTATGGACTAGCTGCAATTCGAGCATATCTGACAGTATTATTTGGAGAGATGGTTAAGGAGTGGCAGGTGGGGAGCTGGAGTGCTCTGCAGCATGTATACTTGGCCGAATGCCAGATGTGGACCACAAAGACCCAGGTTCTAGTCCCCACGCCATGAAGCTCAATGGGTGACCTTGGGCTTGCCACTGTCTGTTGTAGGGTTGCCAGCCTAGGGTTGTAAAATACCTGGAGACTTGGGGGTGGATCCAGGAGAGGGCAGAGTTTGTTGAGGGGAGGGGCCTCAGCATGGTACTGTGCCATAGAGTCCACCCTTCAGAGCAGCCATTTTCTCCAGGGGAGCTGATCTCTGTCAGCTGGAGAGTAGTTGTAAAAGCGGGAGATCCCCAGGCTCCACCTGGAGACTGGCAGCCCTAGTCTGTCGGCCTAGCCTACCTCATAAGGTTGTTTGGAGGCTAAAATGGAGGAAGAACTGGGGAGGAACCACACTTGCTCCTCTTAGCGCCTTGGAAGACAGTGACAAACATATGATAATGACAGTTTTTGTTTCTAAATGTGCCCCCAAATTTTTGGCCAGAATTATACAGGCATAGTGGTTTTAAAGGTGTAGGTGCTAGAAAGTAGGTACAATTTCTGGAGAATAAGGGTAGTTGGTGTTCCTGGGATATTCATAGAGCAAGAACATTCAAACCATGGTGCTTCATCCTGAAAGCCCAAGGCACAATAGAAGTCCGAAACCAAGTTCTATGTGGTAAAGGTAAAGGTTCCCTTGCTCGAAAGCCAGTCGAGTCTGACTCTAGGGTTGCGGTGCTCATCTCCGTTTCAAAGCCGAAGAGCCAGCGCTGTCCGAAGACGATTCCGTGGTCATGTGGCCGGCATGACTAAACACCAAGATGCACGGAATGCGGTTACCTTCCCACCGAAGTGGTACCTATTTATCTACTTGCAATTTCTTGCTTTCAAACTGCTAGGTTGGCAGGAGCTTGAACTAGAGACGGGAGCTCACTCCGTCATGCGGCAACTCGCGTCTTGAACTGCTGAACTACTGACCTTCCACAGCCTGCAGTTCAGCGGCTTAACCACTTGAGCCACCGCAGCTCTATGTGTTGCAAGAGCACAATTCTGCAGCAGTCTCTCAAAAACAGTATCAAGGATAAAGAATGAGCTTTGTTGGGCTTGGCAGAAATGAATCCCGTTCATATTAGCTTTCTGTCCTTTACATGTTTTATCCTACTCTTCTTCCAAAGGAGTTCAGGGTGTGGTATATATGGTTCTCCCAACCTTGTCCATTTTATCCTCACAACAACCTTGTGAGGCAGATCAGGCTGAGTGAGAACAGCTGCAACGAGCTTCATGGCAGAAAAGAGGTTTGAACCCAGGTCTCTCATGTTCAAGAAAGATTTGTTTTCGCTCCTGCATGAAACTAACTAGTCTGTATATTGGTGTCTTTTCTATGTAGCTTGGCTCATCAGCTTGAGCCGTCTGAAACTAGTTTTTGCTGACACTTGTTTCTGCCTGGCAGCAGCTGTCTACTTATAGAATCATTGTCCTGGATTTGCATAGACTGAGAGCCAGGATGGCGTAGTGGTCAAAAAGATGTATCAGAAACTATAGGTTCAGATCCTGTGCTTGACTCACAGTGGGTGACCTGCTGCTTTCGGTCACCCTTCCTCACAGGGTTGTTGAGAGGATAAATTGAAGAAGAGGAGAACATCGTATGCTGTTCTGAGTTCCTCGGAATACATGGTAGAGAAATACAGGAAGTGCATTAATTGGTGCTCTGAGCTGGAAGGCCCAGGCTAGCCTCATCTCATTCAGTCATGCAAGCGAAGCAGGGTCAGCCCTGGTTAGTACTTGGATGGGAGACCATCAAGAAAGTCCAGGTTCGCTATGCAGAGGCAGGGAACATCAAACCACCATCTGTTGCCTTGAAAACCATCTGGGGCCACTGTAAGTTGGCTGGGACTCGATGGGACTTTCCACCACCATATCGATTGGTCTTGTAGATCGATGAGAGATGGTCAAGAGAGGATGGCTAAGACTTTGGAGAGGGGAGAGATACAGATGGGCCTTTCGGTTATTCCCAACTCCGATATCTACCTTTCAGTCAAGTTTCCATTTTGACAGCAACCCTGTCGAGTCACAGGACAGGCTTGCATGTCAAAAACCCACACATCCATCCGCTGTGTCATGCTGGCTCTCAGTTTTGGTCTTTCTCCCTTCCCCCAAATTCAACCATAACAGAAGGCCAGAGTGGACTGATGAATCAAGGTGACTTCCATCTTATCTTTTGTGGTGTAGCCTACATTCTGCAGAGTGGTGCCAGGTGAGCACAGCACCGGAATATGAGACTTGCAGGTCTTTTGCTGGTGTTAGGATAGACCCATAAGCACTAGCACAATCCCTAGATTAATTTGTTTTGGGCTCTTCTATTTAGAAAGTCTTCTGGGCTTAATACAGCTCTGAAAAACGGGATTGCTGCTGCTGCTAGGTACGCTGTTAGGACAGATGTGGCCAGTGGCCAGTGTCAGTAGGGCTGGGCTTCTGCAGAAGCCCAAGGCATGGTAAAGGGCCTGTGGCTAAATGGGAACAGACAACCATCCTTCCACCAGTGGGAGGTGCCCCAGAGGTCTCTGGGGTGTTTCGGGGATTGTGGTGCAATCCCCCATTTCCTGCTGTCAACATGATTCCTACTTGAAAGAACTGTATTCTGCTGACTCTCACTCAAGCCTACTCAGAATTCAGAGAGAGAGAGAGAGAGAGAGAGAGAGAGAGAGAGAGAGAGAGAGAGAGAGAGAGAGAGAGAGAGAGAATCGTAACTCCCTTAACACAGAGAACTCAAAGCTTCAACAGTCAGGAGTTGCCTTCAGGCCTGTACAAAGAACACGACCCAAAGTCACCTCCTGGATCAAATTACCAGTAAGAAGATTCAGGATTGACTATCTGGCCCCAAAATGTAGTGGCTCTTGAGCAACAGAGCAGTTCTGTCTTCTCCCTTCCAATGTTCCTGCTCTGTTCCCGGACCCAGGAGAATCCTTAGCCCACTCACCTATCTTGGGCACCCTCTGCAAGGCAGGGTTGCCAACCTTCAGGTGGGGCCTGGAGACCTCTGGAATTACAATTGATCACCCCATGACAGAGATTAGTTCCCCCGGGGGGGAAATGGCTGCTTTGGAAGAAGAAAGGGGGGGGGAGATTGGATTTATACCCCGCCCTTCATTCAGAGTCTCAGAGTGGCTTACAATCTTCTTCCCTTCCTCTCCCCACAACACCCTGTGAGGCAGGTGGGGCTGAGAGAGTTCTGAAAGAACTACTCTTGAGAGAACAGTTCTCAGAGAACTGTGACTGACCCAAGGTCACCCAGCTGGCTTCATGTGGAGGAGTGGGGAATCAAACCCTCTTCTCCAGATTAGAGTCCACCACTCTTAACCACTACACCAAACTGGTGGGTGGGCTGTAGAGCATTATACTCCGCTGAGATCCCTCTCTTCCCCCAAACCCCTCCATCTCTAGGGGGCACCTCCAAATCCCCAGTAATTTCCTAACCTGGAGTTGGAAACCCTACCAAGATCCAGTTCAGCCTGGTCATAACTTGGAAATGTCAAACTTAATATGGAACTAGATGCCACAGCCAACCTGGAGTTGGCAACCCTGCCACCCCCTCCCCACAACACCCTGTGAGGCAGGTGGGGCTGAGAGAGTTCTGAAAGAACTACTCTTGAGAGAACAGTTCTCAGAGAACTGTGACTGACCCAAGGTCACCCAGCTGGCTTCATGTGGAGGAGTGGGGAATCAAACCCTCTTCTCCAGATTAGAGTCCACCACTCTTAACCACTACACCAAACTGGTGGGTGGGCTGTAGAGCATTATACTCCGCTGAGATCCCTCTCTTCCCCCAAACCCCTCCATCTCTAGGGGGCACCTCCAAATCCCCAGTAATTTCCTAACCTGGAGTTGGAAACCCTACCAAGATCCAGTTCAGCCTGGTCATAACTTGGAAATGTCAAACTTAATATGGAACTAGATGCCACAGCTCCACGTTACATGGCTCTGTTGCCTTTCTAAGAGTTCTCTGGAAACACCGTGTGTTTTTCTGCCTCCAGAGTCATTGCCTTTTCTCAGTAGGTGGCCATGGATGCCGTTTCAAACACTGAGAAACACCATCAGGCGTTTGGAGCAGGTATTTTCATTCTCCCTTCCCCCACTGCATTCCCAGAGAATCCTGCAGGCAGTTTCCTGTTTGCGCCAGCTGGTCAGGTGTTGTCCCTCCCCATGTTTGCCTGTTCCCCAACACCTCCTGCACATGGCCCCGCTCACACCGTCTCTTTAATTGAGTTTCTCACTTTGGCTGGAGATGTGACAGGGCTTGCTGGCAGGAGAGGCCCAAGGGAGCTGTAAACAGGGGAGTCTGCCAGGCGGGTGGGATGGGGGGGGGGCACGGATGCCTGTGTCCCTTCGAAGGGGAGGGGGGATCCAAAGGCCAGGTATGAGCTCACATTGCCTTTGCTCATTCCTAGATGGAAAAGTATGGGCATACCCTGCCCATCAAAGTCTGTTTCTCTCCTTGTCCCCAAAACAACATGCTTTCTTGCCCTGTCCTTATAAACTGTTAGCTCTGCATCATGCCAAACTGGTTTGGGGAAATGTGCTTTTGAGTTCTTGGACAATTCCGGGGGGGGGGGGGGGGCCCAAAGGGTCGTGTAATAAGTTTTGTATTAGGACCAGCCAAAATGTCACAACCCCTCCCCCACCTAGTGTACAAGCTTTCAGGTTCTCTAGAATTCTACACCAAGCTGGAAGTTCAATTAAAACAAAAACAAGTAAGGCAGGGGGAGAAAATCAATTTCTGCAAGGCTCTAAGTCTGCGGTTGGTAGTCTTAAAATGGAGTACAGGAGGTGTTGCAGATGTAATTGGATTACATGGTGCTGGGCACAAAACAGGTCTTCAAGTTCCCCGAAGACCACGGGGACAAAGGAGGGGTGGGGGGGAATGGCATGTTCCCTTTGTGAATATAAAAGGCAACAGTTAATCAAATGTCTCTCCAGCATTCAGTGAAACATACAGGTCCCTCGGTAAGGCAGAGAGCAAAAAGGAAACCACCGCGGCGTGGTTCATCTTTTGCCAAGTTCCCACATAGGTGGCCAATTTAAGTGCATGCATTTCAGTTCTTCACTGTATGAAACAGAAATGGTGTAGTGGTTAAGTGCGCGGACTCTAATCTGGGAGAACCGGGTTTGATTCCCCACTCCTCCACTTGCACCTGCTGGATGACCTTGGCCAAGCCATAGTTCTGGCACAGCTGTCCTTGAAAAAGAGCAATTTCTGTCAGAGCTCTCTCAACCCCACCTACCTCACAAGGGTGTCTGTTGTGGGGAGGGGAAGGGAAATGAGTTTGTAAGCTGCTCTGAGACTCCTCTGGGTAGTGAAGGGCGGGGTATAAATCCAATCTCCTCTTCCTCCTCCTCCTCCTTCTGGAACAGATGCTTGTCTGAGCCTTCTTCCTGATATGCCATCTTTCTGCATACAAAGTGTATGTGTTCCATCATGACAGTCTCCCCTTACAGCTTAAAGTGGTACTGCCCTACCGCCACATGTTGACCACCTCAGTAGGAACTAGGCTAAAGAAGTCAGAGAAGAAGGCTCCCTCCAGGTGGGACCTAGGGATCCCCTGGAATTACAGCTTATCGCCAGGCTACACAGATCAGTCCCCCGGGAGAAAATGGATACTTTGGAGGGTGGACCTTGTGGTGTTGTATCCCACTGAGGCCCCTGTCCTTCCAGGCTCCATCTCCAAATCTCCAGGAGCTTCCCAACCTGGAGTTGGCAACCCTGCCACCCCCTCCATCCCCTGCCGGTGGCTAGAGGAGACCTCGCAACCCTACTTCTGGATAGGCTTGTTTTCTCAGGGCAGGGACTTTTTTTTTAACTGTGCTGCATTCAGTCAGCCCAGGCACATCTTGGTGAGGAGAAAGAGGAGGGATCTTCCCAATGGCCTTGAATCCAATCCGGGGGGGGGGGTATAAATATCCCTAGTGCTTGTTTTCTGTAATGGGTTCCCCACTGGGCAGAAATTCCGACAGGGCATGACATGTGTGCTCCTCCAAGGTACTTCTAGCTAGGTGGGATGTGGGTGGCTCTATTCCTCACACCATTTCAGCAGAACACAGTGAACTCCCATGGCTTCGCTATGCTTCCCACCCCCATCCCCCGGTACCCAACATGTCCGTCAGCTCAGATGTTTTGCCGACCCAGCCCTCCCTCAGTAGCCCCATCCTTGAGGGATTACTGTCTGTACAACCCAGCAAGTAGTTAGTTATCCAAATATTTTGGATTGCGCCCCCCCCCCCCCCCCCTTCTTTTCAACCAGGCTCTGTTATCAAGCCCAGGTATAAATCTGTGAGGGTGGGGGAAGAGAGGACAGTTATTTTAAATGTTTATATTCCATCTCTCAGTCTGAATGCTTCACAGCTGGATTCCAATGTAAATACACACATAAACAAAGCATTAAAAAAAACCCTGTGCACATCATGATAATAAAAAAAATTATGAAAGCAGCCAACAAGGAATCAGTTTCAAAAGAGTAGTAAAAGCCGGACCATTCGAGGTTCTGCAATAACATTCAGACAAAGGGGGCAGGGGAGAATATTAAAAAAAGATGCATGATCACAAAACGCTTACAGATGCCAGTATTTTATGTATTATCTCTGCATTTCAGGCCTCTGGGGATCTGTCTCTACAGGCAGTCTGTTGGACTCCCCTGGTCTGGTTTGGTCATAGGTCAGGATGGATTTGAACCCAATTCTCCCAGATCTAAATTGAGCACTCTAGACATTACGCCACACCGGCACTCTCACGTCAAGAGTATTGCTAAAAATGTGGTTACTCAGGAAGTCCAACACAGCACGGTCCCGACTTCCCTAGTATCTCTGCTCCCCAAAGGACTATTAGACAGACGGCTGCAAAAAAAAAAAAAGTAATTGTTATTTAATTATTTTTTTTGCCAAAGTACCTATCCCCTGTCTGCCCTTTAGTTATGAGCTAAATCTTAACCCAGTGCATTCAGATTCTCTCTATAAAAGGAGCAGAGGAAGAGAAGGCGCCGAAACTGATCAAAGGGGAACATTTCATAAGTATATGGAAAGCAAGAACAGCAGATGTGGGTGACTCAGGGTGCCCTGTCCAAGGCAGCCGGGTGTTTAGGGAAACTTACACATTCCCATACAACGGGGAGTGCCGCATTGATTCTATTTATACCTTTTTCCTTTTGCAGCTCGCTTGAAGAAGGCATCTTTCATCCTGCCTGCATTCGATTTCCAGCCCACTTGGGTTTTCTCTGGATTCTGTTTTTGGTTGTCCTTTTGTTTAAGGTGTTACAAACTAACCCTAAGCAAATATATTTGTCCTGTTGAGTTCACTGGGACTTGCTTCCTGATGTGGCCCAGAGACAACCAAGCCATGCAACTTAGTTTTCTGAAATTTTCTAAGACGCAGCTAAGACACTGAGTACCCACATCACAGTTCATAGAGAACAACATTCACAATTAAAGGTAAAGGTTTCCCTTGCTAGAAAGCCAGTCGAATCTGACTGTAGGGGGCGGTGTTCATTTCCAAGCTAAAGAGCCAGCACTGTCCAAAGACGTTTCCATTGTCATGTAGTCGGCATGACTAAATGCCGAGGCGCACAAAACACTGTTAACTTCCCACCGAAGTAGTGCCTGTATCTACTTGCAATTTCTTGCTTTCGAACTGCTAGGTTAAGAGCCCCATGACTATTGCAGGGCCCGTGTGCCATTCCATCAAACACCTACACACAATCATATAACTATTAATATGTGTCTGTGTTAAGTGCCACCAAGTTGCTTCTGATTTACAGTGACCCTATGAATTAATGTCCTCTAAAACGTATCGTTAACAGCCTTGCTCAGGTCTTGCAGACTGAGAGCTGTGGCTTCCTTGTTTTGTTTTTTTTAATTTTATTCAATTTACATTATTTATAGCCCAACTTTCTCACATGGACTCAAGGCGGATTACATATAGTGAGTCAGTACAATCAACAAAATGGAGCATTCAGTGACTAATGCATTATGATATTAGAAGACTAGAACCATGACACATTAAGTGGCATGGAAATTACATAATAGGATCCTACTTGCAATATGCTGTATACAGCAGTAAAGCCCACTAGTCCCAATCATTTATCCAAGTAAGTTTGTGAAACCATTTTGTACTTATTACCTGCACAGAACAGCCCTTTTGAACAGTTTGGTTTCGCATAGTTTGCAGAAAGCCAGGAGAGCGGGAGGTTTCCTGACCTTTTGGGGCAGGCCATTCCACAAGTTGGGAGCCACAGTAGAGAAAGCACGTGTATGCTGAGGTTGCCCATTTGCAGGTTGGCACCAGTGTTCCCTCTAAGCTGAGTTAGTGTGAGCCAGCTCACAGTTTTTTAGCCTCCGGATCACACATTTTTGTCTTAGCTCAGGAAGGATGGCTCCAGAGCATACTAATTTATGCAGTAGCCAAATTGCTCGCTCACAACTTTAACTCACAAAGTAGAATTTGTGCTCACAAGACCCCACAGCTTAGAGGGAGCATTGGTTGGCACCCACAGGATCCCCCGGCTAACATGAGAAGACATGGAGCATAGAGAGATAGGCAGTCCCGTAAATAAGAAGGGCCAAGACCATGAAAGGCTTTATCTGTGACAGGCAATACCTTAAACTGAGTTTGGTAACAAATGGGCAACCAATGGAGGGTTTGCAGAATGGGAGTAATATGCATGCTCCATCTAGCTTCCACTAATCGTCAAGCTGCAGCATTTTGGACCAGCTGGAGTTTTCAGATTAATTTTGAGGGGAGACCAATGTACAATGCACAATGTTACTGTGACGTGGATCCAGGTGGCCAGGTCAAGTGTATCAAGGTATGGGGCCGTTTTCCAGGCTAGACTGAGTTTGAAGAAAGTCTTTTTTGCAGCTGCATTAATTTGCTTTTCCAGTAATAAAGCTGGATTAAGTATGACCCCAAGGCTTTTAACTGAGTCAGCAAGGGTCAGTGGAACTCCATCAGATGTCCTTCAAGGCCTCCACCTTCCCAGTCAGCATTGCCTCTGTCTTTTCAGGGCCTAGTTTAAATTTGTTGACTTTTAGTTAGTTGGCCACTGTGGCCAGGCAGTGATTAGTCAATCCATCTCACGTTAGATCGTCTTCTTTTCCTGCTTTCTTCAACTTTGCCTAGCGTTATTGTCTTTTCCAGTGACTCTTGTGTTTTCATAATGTGCCCCAAGTACGAAAGCCTCAGTTTGGTCATTTCAGCATCTAGGGAGATGTCAGGCTTGATTTGATCTAAAACCCCCAAATTGTCTTTTTGGCAGTCCACGGTATCCATAAAACTCTCCTCCAACACCACATTTCAAATGAATCCACTTTCTTCCTGTCTGCTTTCTTCATTGTCCAAGTTTAAACTATTAATATAGTTGGAAATTATAACTTTTGAAATGACCAGAGTTTCTCTGCACATGTCGGGTCTCCCCCCCCTTTCTGTATCTGGGGTGAGGGGAGAGCCTCAGCAGGAGGCACGGCAAGCTAGGTGAGAGAGGGAGATTGCCCAGGCACCCAGAGAAAGGCCTCTTGGCTGTGGGGAAAGGGTGGTTAAATCACTTCCACCACCCCACTGTGGCCAGCTTGCTCTCTTCTTGGGTGGCTGCTGTGATGGTTTTATTTCCTTTTCTCTGCAGTCAGCTTGCTTTCCTCTCAGCAGTTGCTGCAGGGCTGAGTTGAGACCACAGAGACTAGCTGGAATGAGCCCCACAGATCAGGGAAGCTCACCATTTACTCATCCTTCAGTTCCTCCTTTTTATTTATTTATTATTTATTTATTTATTTAAATAAAGGGCTCAGGGCGGTTTAAAGGTAAAGGTTCCCTTGCTCGAAAGCCAGTCGAATCCGACTCAAGGGTTGCGGTGCTCATCTCCGTTTCAAAGCCGAAGAGCCAGCGCTGTCCGAAGACGTTTACAACAACATAAAACCTAATACAATTTTAAAACCAGTTAAAACTACAAATTCAATATTAAAACATTCAGCATAAATGTTTAAACAGATGGCATATTTAGCATTTCAGATTTTCCGGGAGGGGAGGGGAGGGTGCCAGGCAGATGTAAAGGAACCGTCACTGGCCTCAACCAAAGGCCTGGCGGAACATCTCTGCCTCTTAATAGATCAGACAGGGCACAGATGTCATTCAGTAGAGAGTTCCAGCAGGCTGAGGCTGAGAAAGTTCTGGCCCTGGTCGAGGCCAGCCGGATATCTTTGGGGCCGGGAATCACCAGAAGGTTCTTATCTGCTGATCTCAGTGCCCTTCGGGGGACATATCAGGAGAGGCGGTCCTGAAGATACGTAGGTCCCTGACCTTTAAAGGTGAGCACCAAAACCTTGAATCTGATCTGGGGGAACCACTTGCCACAAGCACAGGTCCTCCCAGGCAATGACCTTGCTCACTTTCCGGGGACATGGAGTTGATGAGCCACAGGTAGCATGCTAAAAATCCACACATGGTTCTCGAGCATCCGAGTGAGTGTCACTGAGCTAGGTTTCAGAGGGTAGCTGTGTCGGTCTGCAGTAGAACACCTAGATTTGACTCCAGTAGCACCTTTGGCTCATACCCCCCAATATATTTTGGTCTCTAAGGTGTCACTGAGCTAAGTAATCATTAACATGGTAAATCTTATCAGCAGCTGAACAATTTGGAATGATGGGGGGGGCCCCTCAGCAGACTGGGTGTTCTTCCATACAATCCATGTGCTAGTTTTCAACATGAAGGTTCCCCCCGCCTTGATGGAGGGATATTCAGTCCCCCTACAGTCTAAAGTAGTGCTACACAGCTGTAAGTTTACCACCTTACAGTTTTCCACAAAAGGTCAACACTTTGCCCATGGCTTTATCAACCATTCCAAAAGACGCTGCTGTTGTTACTGCAGGTGGTTCCCTGAGGAATTCTGCAGTCTCCTACAGAAGCCAGGAGAGGATGGGCTACCTGATTGTCTACCAGCCACCCAATCCAGCAATACTGATCATTGCATTCAGGTTCCCACCTTCCAAAGTAATCAGGGGGCTGGGCTGTCCCTGACTGTTTTCACAGACTACAGTTCTTTCAAAGGCTTACAGTAACAGTGTTAACTGTTGTTAATTTATTCTTCCAATTTGTAAGGCATGTACAGTCCGATCCTAAACGAGAGTCATGCCCTGTCAAATCTGTTGAAGCAGATGGACTCTGAATAACTTTAGGACTGCACAGTTAGAAAGAGTTGTCCTTCTTGATGAAAAGTGACTAATAAATGTACCCTATGAATAGTAATACAGAGGATCTCAGTTGCTGTTTCTGGCAGAATTGTTTCAGGATCAGCACCTTTGAGCCGGAAAGCACAGAGCAAGAGTGGAGCAGAGGGACACATTGCTCATCAAGGGTTTGTGTAAATGTTGCTGCATCTGGGGGCTGAGAGGTGGTTAGCCAGACTCAGAGCGTATCAGTCCCAACTGCCACAGAGAGAATGCGAGTGGCTAGTCAAAAGGCTGGCAATCTCACAGTTCAAGTGAGTGAAGGGAACCAATTATCCCAGGAAACTGGCTTCTGTTTGTTTGTGGGAGGGCTTGTGAGATCTGAGCTGGAAAAGAGAGCTGCCAATTTCTGAGATACTAATTCTGTTATTAATACAATCCACCGCGAGTGCATACACTCAAACTGTGTTAACAGTGTTTTTTGGGGTTTTTTAAAGGTTCCCTGACTAAGTCTGTGGGGAGGGGATAATTTGAATCTGTCTGGTGCAAAGTATAAGACAAAATAAAAGGCAAAGGAGCTGGCAATGTCAATTTTTTGGTCACTGGTCTGATATCAAGTCTGCCAAAGGAGATGGAATTAGAAACTTGCTTCCCAGTCCCCCCCCCCCCCCCCCCCTCCCTAGGCAAACTGATCTCTGTAGTCTAGAGATGAGCTGTAACTCCAGGGAATCTCCAGGTCCCACCTGGAGGCTGGCATCCCAAATTGTAAGTAGGCCTAAAAGGCCTATATTTCCTATAGCATTGCCCATTTCAGGTGGCTATTTCAGGTTCATTTTCCTCACCCTCCATGACAACTTTGGTCCAATCCCCCCCCCATCCAATCTGTTTACCATTAAAAAAAATTAATAAGAGGACCTGTCATGGATTTCCTAGCATCATGTCTAGTTTGAAGTTCGGTGAGGAGGTAAGCCTTCATTGGGCTGTAGGTGACGCTCCAATGATTTAATGCTCCTATAGCACACTAGTATTCTCCCTGAAGTGCAGATTTTCTCCATGGGGGGAGTTTGCTTGTATTTCCCTGGGGGTGGGGAGATTGTCTGGAGGACTGTTCAGTCCTGCTGACCCCCCTGCTTCAGTCTGATGTGGTACTGCACATGTACTGATGGGATACACCCAACAGGCTAAACAGTGAGTCCCTGGGGCCATTTCTAGTCAGGAAAACAGAACTACAGATCCCCAAGTGCCGCAGTCCTGATCTGAATCAGCCCCCACATGCCTGGGAATCTTAAGTTTCACCAGGGAAGTACCAGCACACGCCTGGCTGAGCAGCATGGGATGGACCCCTTAAAGAAGTAGACATGCAGTTGGGAGACTTAAGACTTGAAGTCTTTATTGAGACACGAGTCTCTCCTGCAAATTTCTAGAATGCCAAGAGGCCATAATTTCACCTTAAACAGATGCTTTGGAGGTTTTCTTAAAGAAAGTGTGGTCTTCCCCCCCCCCCCCCCCCCCCCCCTTTCCCATCTTGCTTTATTCTACTCTTTAAAATTTCAGGAGTCCTTTCAGAATTATGAATCCATCGCTGGTGATTGATGGGGAACCAAATGATGTTTTCAGAAGAGGGGGCTCCTAAAGCCTTTGCCCCCTATGCTGCACAGTGTCATTACTCAGATAGGTTTGGGCAAAGTCTGTTGTAACCAAACGTCCTCTGCCTCAAGCAGTCCAGACTGCCTAGTCCAAAAGTCAATTATAAGTTTGTTACCTCTGCCAGAATGCTGAAGCCAGTCCCCGTGCAGATCTTCTTAGAAAGCATAGATTTAAGTTAACCTCCAGTTTAAAGAATTAAAGCCAGGAAGCTGTTTAGGGAAGGTGTGGAAGCTGTTAGAAAACTGTAAGCAGCTGAAAATCAATTTTAAGGTCAGGCTGATCACAGAACTGTATTCTATTGTCTTTCTACTGTGTGGATTGAAAGTGTTACTGGGTTCAGGGTATTCCCCCCCCCCCCCCCGGGCCATATGTATCCAAATGCTGTCAAGTTGCAACCAACTTTCAAGGCAAGTGAGAAGCAGAGGTGGTTTGCCATTGCCTTCCTCTTCAGAGTCTTTCTTGGTGGTTCCCCGTCCAAGTACCAACCCTGCTTAGCTTCAGAGTTCTATCAAGACTGGGCCTATACCATGTCACCTTTCCTCCACTGTAAGCACCTACCCACACATTAAGGTCTCCCTCAAAGGCGTTGTTCTATGGTCTCCCACTGTCTGAGGCATTGTGGGTGGCTGTACAGCCTCACCTACTCGAGCGGTACCAAGCTCATGGCCTTCCTAGGGATGTCTGTCTTGTTCCATCACTGCTGGCTTTTTGTCATGTAGTGATGTTGGTGGTCTTCCAAAACATTTGTAGCAGTCATTGACCATGCAATCTGAAGCAGAGTTACAACCTTCTTGTTGTCAATCATTGTTCTTCCTGACTGTGTTGGCTCCTGTTTTCACTTTGTTCTGATGACCTTTTTAAATGACTGTATTGTAGTTTTTAGGATTCATAGCTGCCTTGTCATTGTATCTGTTGAAGGGTGGGATGCAAATATTGTAATAAACACAAAAAGAGAAATATTATGTTTGTTTGGAAGCAACCTCTGGTGCTTGATAGAGGTTGGTATGTGCAGGCCTGAAAATAAACTACCAGAAAACTAAAGTAGTTGTTTTCTCCACCAATTGGAATCCTTCTGGGTTTAGATGGACTCTGAATGGGGAAGAAATCCAGCAAGTGAAGGAGTTTTCCTATCTGGGTATCCTTTTCACATATAATCTAAAATGGGAGCCACATCAGTCAGTGATAAGGAGAAAAGCAGAAACCTTTGCTGACCATATATTAACACACACACACACACGAAATGGAGGTGGGGATTATGTTCCTGGTACTGTTCCAGTCTTTAACCTAAAAGTAATTCCTCTTATCCTTTACGGAGTAGCCATAAAGATTATCTCGGTAAATGAAAATGTTGACCATCTTCTTTTATATTTCCTGCAAAAATTATTAAACATTCCTCACTGTGTGGCTGATGTGGCTCTCTGTTCAGAACTGGGCCAACGTTCCCTTGAGGGAAGGGCTTGGTTACAAGCATTTACACTATTCATCAAGTCACACTTGAGCAGCAAGGGCTACCTAGTGCTCCTGAAAGAAGACTCTTATAGGTCAATGTGGTTTAAGACTGTTTTTGAGAAACTGTTGGCTCTCAGTGTTAACCTAAACAGTATCCAGGCCCTGGGTGTTCATGCAGCATTTGCTTTGGTGAGAAATTGTGTAAAATCAATTAATCACCAAAACTCTGCCTTTAGGTCATGCTGTACTTGTTCATACCAGTTTTTTGGTGGTCCAACTCCAAAATCTCTTCCCTCCTACACCTGTTTGTTGTCTTCCCAAAGCCTGTTAAGGGTGTTCAATGCTCACTCCTATGAAGTTACAAAGGGTAGGTTCATGTGGTTACCTTATTCAGAATGAATCTGCCCCTGTCCCTTAGGTAAGATCAGTACAATACCACATACCCTTCTGGAATATCCTTTGTATGCTAATCTCAGGAGGCATTATATTTCACTGTGTTTGTAAGCTCATTCTGACGTATATTTTGATTACCTAGTTACCTTTTTAATTGCTGACAGGGAACCAAAAAGTACTCTAGCAGTTGCAATTTTTTAAAAACTCCTTTTGTCTATTGGGTGATAAGTGATTAACAACAGCCATGCAGTACTTAAGATGTATCATAGAGCTTTTACTGGATAAAAGGAAATGAAAGGTTGGTATGTGCAGCATGAAAATCAATAATGGAACCAGTTTTAAATCAGGTACAGCCTTAATCCATGCAATAGAGCAAGACTGTGGGATGCTGGTCCACTAGTTTTGACGAGCTCCTTGGAGTTCTAGGTATCCATTCTCTCAAGATGGAACTGATGCTGCAGAATAGCTCCATCAAAGAACAGCAGCCCGTTCTTGTTGCTCTTGCCACCCTTACTGTATTCTTCCTTTCTCACTGCTTTTCAGGCTTTCAAGGGGGCTCTGATGAGCTCGTACTGGTGCTCAGGGAAAGGAGATGTGATCGAGGACTGGTGCCGATGCGACTTGAACGCCTTCGATGAGAACGGCCTCCCCAACTGCAGCCCCCTCCACCAGCCTGTGTAAGCCCTTCTTCTCAAACATCCTCTGTGTGTGCCATCCCAGAGTGGCTAGTGGAGACGCTTCTCCCTCGCTTCTGCCCAAGGCCCCCTCCCTCCTTTCATCCCCAAGCTGCTGCCCAAAGGTTGGTAAATCAACCTTTCAGGCTCCCGAAAAAAAGTACTCATTGGCAAAAACTCTATGGATGGTGTAAGCATCCAATGAAGCTGATGTACAGTAGATTCAGGATGAGCAAAAGGACATACTTCTTTACACAATGAGTGACTAAAATGTGGAATTCACTGGCAGAGGGTGTTCTGATGGCCACAGGCATATCTGGCATTAAAAGTGGGTTAGACGATGTCATGGAGGATAGGTGACCAGAAGGAACCTCCACATTCAAAGTTAGTAAAACTCTGAATACCAGTGCCAGGAGGCAAGATTGTGGGAAGGCCTCGACCTCTGTGCATTGTTGTTAACTCTCCATGGTAACTGCTTGGGCATTGTGTGATGATGCCAGACGAGATGGACCACTGGTCTGATCCAACAGAACTCATTGTGTGTTGATGCAAAATGTGGATGCAAGAAAACATCTAGCCCAGTTCGTAGAGAGGTGAACTTCAGAGATTAACTCTGCGCAATGCCGGACCAGACGTTGGTGTTCTGATCCCCTGTCTTATGCCATGGTGGGAGAGGGAGTGGATCATGACCACGATAGAGAGCATGAGGGCCTTGTCTCCATGCACTTTTCACAATGTAAATCCTTCCCCCTTCCCCAGGTGCTGCTTGTGATAGGAAGGGAGTCCTTATGCAGCACCACAATTACAATCCAGATGTACATCTCCTCAGCTGCCATTTGTTGAAACTGGAGATCTCATCACAGATTCCCACTGTCTAGTCTCCTTCAGCTGTGTGCTGATGTATGCCAGAGGTCAGCATTGCAAATCATGTGAGAAATTTGGGAGGCTTTGCAAAGTGGCAGCATCTGAGACTGCATAGATGTGTGGATGTGTTCTTGCAGGCAGGTTTGTCACCATGGGCATAGGGATGTGCTGTGCAAATCAACATGCACCAGTATTTCCTTTTTCCAGGCAGCTGTGCAAAAAGATGCAAGCTGGCTTTTCAGGGTTTCTGTCTTCCCCTCCCCACTTTTGTTTGGCCCAGATTGCGACTGTCCCCAAACGTGGAACCTTCTAGTACTGTCGTCTCTTTGGAGTGGTTGGATGTTCAGCCTGCCATTGGAACCAAAGTCTCAGACTACATCCTCCATCATAAGAAGGTTGATGAGTACACCAACACCGATCTCTACACAGGTCAGTGGGGGATCAGAGCACATGGTTTAAAGTGCACAGTGAAGGAATATTGAGCTCTGATTCAATGGTAGAATGACATATTTTTGCTTGGAGAGACATGCGCGGGGTTCCCAGGCAGTCTGACAAAGGGAATGTTGACTCTCAAAAGCTTATACCCTGAAAATCTTGTTGGTCTCTAAGTTGCTACTGGACTCATATCTAAGCATTCTACTGAAGACCAACATGGGTGCCCTCTGAAACAATATTTTTGTCTGTGTGCAGAAGATCCAAGGATCCGTGTCTGACATCTCCAGTTTGATGGGTCTCAGGTAGCAGATGTTGGGAAAGACCTTTATCTGTCTGAACAGTACTGAGCTAGATGGACCAGTGGTCTGATTTTCTGTATGTCAGTTTCATAGGGTCATGTCTCTTATCAACAAAGTGGGCACTGCAGCTGGGTTCTCTCCCTCTCTCTCCCTGTGTGTGTGTGTGTGTGTGTGTGTGTGTGTTTGTTTAGGGGACATTCTCATTAGAGAGGAGTGACTCCAGTTAGTAGTGTTATCATTTAGAATAACACAAAGCTCTTCTGGTTTATCTGGTTTTGGGTATCAGTTCATATTTTTAACAATACCTCCACAATGTTGGGTCATTCAGACAAGACACAGTAAGAGGCATCAGAGTTTCAGACAGAGTGCATGAAGCAAATATGCAATGTTGTTTTCCTGTAACAGTCAGTCTTTTTTTTGTGTGGTTTCTATAACAGTACTAATAAGTGTCTATCATTCCCTTGAGCTTGTAGAGATGTGCTTGGGGTTCCCAGGCAATCTGAAAGGATGGCAAAGCCAGCTCACAGATGGACAAAGGGACAAACTTCAAAAGGTGCTGAGCAAGCCCCATCCCGTCAGCTCTCAGATGCTAATGTTAGCCGAATTGCTTTATTTACAGCAATTGGCAATTTATAAATGGGTTCTTGCCAGTTTATACCAAGGTCTTGTTCCCACATGGGTTACCAGAGAAGGATAACGAGGCTGTTGTTGTTAAAATAGATGTCTTTTACTTAAAGAATAAATCTCATACAAACAATACTGATGCACTCACACATTCAATCAAGTTCCTCAGAATTACAGTATTAAAATAAGCACGGTTGCATTAGCAGGTGGGGGTGATGACGGGTGATACTTATCTGTCTTGCAGCTTGGTGGTCCCAATGAAGAATAGAGGGGAAGAAATAGAAAATTAAGGAATTCACACACAACCAAAACCAGCCGGAACGCGTGGGCAGTAGAGGCAAGGGTTGGGGATAGCAAAGGGGACTTAAGAGGAGTTAAAAACAGACAGGGGTTGTTGCAGGGGAGATGCTAGTTGATCAAGTAGGAGGGACCAGGTGACTGGTTCTCTCCTTTTCTAGTGGGTTCAAGAGATGGGTGGTAACTGTTCCAACCTCTTGGCCCACCTACCTGTTAGTCCGTCCCAAAAACAATCCTATTGGTTCCATGGAGGGAGGGGTGGTCACCTAAGAGGGGTGGCCAATATTGAAACCTAAAACCTTGCTCAAGGGATGGCATCTGTATTGCTGATGAAGCTGACCATTCTCATTGTGAACCAAATGTCCATTTGGCAGGAAATACCAAAGCAGGAACAAAGCAGTTGATGGGTGGTAAAGGTAAAGGTTCCCTTGCTCAAAAGCCAGTCGAGTCCGACTCTAGGGTTGCGGTGCTCATCTCCATTTCCAAGCTGAAGAGCCAGCGTTGTCCGAAGACATTTCCATGGGGTCATGTGGCCGGCATGACTAAACACCAAGGTGCACGGAACGCTGTTTCCTTCCCACCGAAGTGGTACCTATTTGTCTACTTGCAATTTCTTGCTTTCGAACTGCTAGGTTGGCAGGAGCTGGAACTAGAGATGGGAGCTCACTCCGTCATGCGGCAACTCGGGTCTTGAACTGCTGAACTACTGACCTTCCACAGCCTGCAGTTCAGCGTCTTAACCACTTGAGCTACCGTGACCACAAACAGTTCAGCAATGGGGGCTTTCTCTGCTCAGAGCTGTTGTTTCTCATTGCTCATAATAATGGAGGTGTGTGCTTCTTTCACCAGGCTGGTAATGGTGTAGCTGAAACCTTATTCACGTGTAAGTCTTGTGTAGGCACCTTCTATGTGTTGCATCACAACAGGTGACTTAAAGTGTACAGTTCTTTGAGCCTGTGTGTGTGTGCACAGTCCATTGTGTGTAGCAATAAATATAATTCATAAAGCAAATATCCACTTCATTCTCTAACACTAAGGAGTACCAACCCTGGCAAGTATTTGGATGAGAGACCTCCAGAGAATACCAGGGCTGAGAGGCCAGAGGCAGGCTATCAAGCCACTTCTCTGAATGTCCTCTGTGCCCCAGTAGGAGTCACCAGAGGTTGCCATGACTTCCAGCCATGAGCAGACACACGCACGCACGCACACACAAAAATGCAAAAAATACCCAAAAAAAATTAAAGTGCTGAGCAGAATTGTTGGCCAAAGCCTGCAAATGGTCTTGCTTGCTGGGTTTTCAGAATGACATGTTCTTCACTGGAGACAGCCAATTCCCATTTTCTTCCCTAGTGGTTGCTATTGGTCTCCTAGACAAAGTGGGAGCTCCTTTACCTGTTGAAAAAGAACTCAGTTTGTGTACTTCTTGTTTGCATATTTTTTGTCTCCTGATCAGTAGACACATTGGAGTTTGTCATTGATGGAAGGGTAGCTGGTGCTGATAACACATTTGGCAGGACCTGGAGAGCTTCAGATAGATAAAATAATTTTGCTGGGGAAGGGGTATCTCTTTGTTGGTTTCTAGGCAGACTCCCATTCACATCCTAGTTCCAAATGCTGAAACAGAGAGCCCCAGAAACACTAAAGGAGGAAGGTTTCTAAAAAGGTAGATGGGGCTGCTGCTGGAGCTGCAGAACCACTATCTGAATTATGTACTTTCTGATTATCACAATGGGTCATGGATCTTCTGTATTCTATATGAAACGGAAGGAAAGCGGAGTGCCTCTCAGCACCTGCAGAGGTGACTGGTGGCAGCTTCTAGTCAGTGCTTAAAAGATCAAGGGCAGGGCATTTGGCAGAGTTTCAATGCCGTCTTTAGAAATAGGTGCAGCTGTTACCCAAGATGGCAAAGTACACAGAGTCCTTTTTGAGCACTACTCAGACTGTATGTGTGTGTGGGGTGGGAGCTATAACTGAGCTGTGAGGACGGGTGATTCGTTCCTTTATTGTCCTTTCCCCCTTTGGGCCCTCTTCTTCCGAAGCATCCATTTGACGTGGAAGGACTAGATAGGCTATCGATCTCACCCAATATGGCAGTCCTTTCGTTTGTGTGGGTGCCTTACTCCATTCCTTTGGCATCTGTGGGCCTCCCACAGCTTTCTGCAACTGCGTGCTGCCAGCTGTGGAGATCCAACGCTGTACGTGCCACTAGACCAGTCTCTGTCTCATCTAAGAGAACAGACCTGGCTCCAGGGGGAATTTTGCCAAGGTGCTTGTGGACCGATTGAGTTCCTCGAGGTATGCCCAGAACAACCCTTATTTAGGGGTTAGCAGGTTCCTTCCAAGGCACCTAGAGGGCAGCATTACCCAGTATATTAACTTTTTTCCTTAATTTAAAAGAGTTTCAGATCTGCACTTGTAAGTAACTGAGCCTTTTGTTTTCCGATTGCTACTATTTTAAGCTGCTTATTTTTTTTATTCTGAATTTTTTGTTTCTTTTTTAGTTTAACTTCATTGCTGTTTTATTCTTCTGATGTTGTTATGCTGCCCTTACTGATTTACATTCTCTCTCTCTCTCTTTTCTAATGTGAAAACTGCCTCAAACATGTTCTAGAGAGAGCATCATATAAATATATTAACCAAATAAACCCAAAGAGATAAGACGTGCTTCTCTTGAGAGCCGTCTGAGAGAAATGTGAATTCTCAGATACATGACACCCACTGTGACTCAGTGGTAGAACATCTGCTTCCCATACAGAAGGTTTCAGGTTTCATTTCTAGCATCTCCATTTAAAAGGGTTGAGTAGTGATGGCGGAAAGTTCCATCAGGTCATAGCCGATATATGGTGACCCCATAGGTTTTTCAAGCAAGAGATGTTCAGAGGTGGCTTGCCATTGCCTGACTCTGTGTACCAGCGTAGAACTTCTTTGGTAGGCTCCCATCCAAGTACTAACCAGGGACAATTCTGCTTAGCTTCCTCAATCTGATGAGATCGGGATAGCCTGGGCCATCCAGGTCAGGGCGGTCAAGTAGTAGATGGTGTAGAAGACCTCTGCCTGAGGCCCTAGAGTAGAGATCTGCTGCCTGTCACAGAAGGCAGTACTGACATTTATATACCAGTGGTCTGGCCCAGTGTAATGCCACTTCCTGTGATGTGATGCTGCATGTCAAGGAGGCTTCACCTTCAGTGAGACCTCCTCTCCATGTGGAAGTGGGATGTGGCACCTTCTGAACATGCGATGTGACATAGCAAGAGCTCCAGAAACTCATAGGTAGAAAACCACCCCCACCTGGATGTGTCAAAATATCCAGAACTAAGTGGAAGATGACCACAAAGGTTTTAAGTTGATGTTTTTAACTGAATGGAGCAGGACTGAATTCCTATATCCCAGATGCTCCCTTTGGAATGTCCCTGTGGATGTAACTGCTTGGAGGAAGTAATGTGCAAGTTTGCAGAACCACTGTTGGTTGGTACCACTTCCCAGCAGTGATCCCATGAGTGGAGCAAATGCTTTTCAGGTCATCGATACCACCATTTGGAGGAAGTTAAGATATACAGACATCAAATAGCTGAGAGATGGAGGGAATCCATGAATAGATCCCCCTGCAGTTTTTTGTTTGTTCGATTTTAAAATGATAATTACAAGAGGGAAGATTTGGTTCAGGAACCTTAGGGGAAGAGGGTTAACCCTTTCATCCCATGCCATTTTCACAAACGTGGTCATTCGCTTAAACCTGACGTTTGCCCTGCGAAGGAAGGATGTTGTATACTTATCTTTTCCCCCTGTAGAGAAAATAACAGCTTGGGAGAGGGAGGAATTAATGACAGTAAAACTGTGCAAAGCAAAAGGGTTAAACTCCTCCCACTGTTGGCTGCCATTAAAACCTGTGCGGGAGATTTGTCCAAACGGCTCCCAGGGCCTCATTGTTAAGATTCTCAGTTGGCTCAAGGGGAATGCAGTTACAAGAATAAACTGGTAGGTGCTGGACCATAGGTGACCTACATTTAGTAGGGGAGATCACAAGGTGTTCATCTATCTGTATGGATTACCGAATTTAGTGGCCGCTCTGTTTTGATTTGAAACCTGGAGTTTTGTTTCTTGTTTCTTGCTCAGGATGAAGTGGTGATAATCTTTTCTCCACCCAAAATAACATTCTATAGTAATACTGACATTAAAAATTAACACTTTGGGGGGATAAATAGTGCAAAAAATGGTGCAGATTGTATCAGCGGTGTGAAAATGCTCTATAAATGCTAGGAAAATGTGTAATACTCTATAAATGTTGTAAAAGCAGGAAAAGAAATGGGGGAAATAGCAAAGGATATACATGCACTGAAAATGCTTGTGACAAATCTGTACACAAATTGCAAAAGGAATTAAAATGGTACATGCTTCCATGCTTGTGTGTGTGTGTGTGTATAGGACACGATGGACAGTGACAGGTCTAACCATATAAAGCAGCTCCGTATGTCTTTTATCTCTGCATCTCTGTGTTTATGGACGTGGGCCGAGGATTAGAAAAAGGCTTCTAATCTTTAAAAGAGTGAAATCCTGGATCTGATCCCCAAGAGCAGCTGTGGAAGCAGAACCGCTTGATAGTTTGGGCATGAAACTATATATGTGATCAAAGAAGGGTGATGTTAAAGACTAACAGATTTATGGTGGAAGAAACTTTTGGTGGACCTGAGCCGACTTCATCAGATTCATGAACTGAGGATAACATCGGCCACGAGAGGCAGAATAACTTTGTCCATCTGACCAAGTGGCCTCTAGTCCATGAAAGCTTTTCTCCATAATGAAGCCACTAGTCTTTGTGGTAACATGTCAGTCTTCTTGTTTGATTGTGGCTGCGGTCACACGAGCAGGAAACTGCGGGGGGGGGGGAAGCGTGGCTGTTTGCCCCGGGGCAAACTAACGCGCGGTTAAGCGATCAGACTTCCTGTGGAAGTCCTGTGGAGGTACGTAGAGGTTCCGTGGGTAGGGAGAGGTGCCGATCACAGGACATGCCTGCACGCAACGAAGAAGCACACGGTGTGGCAAACTGGTTTTCTTTTTTTGTGTACACAACAAATGCGTATGCTCTGTTGGGCGCGTGTGCGCATCCATGGAGACTTGGGGGGGGGACCTTTTTCGCAAGGGGACATGGGCGGGCGCTGGATGCCACCGGAAACGCGATCAGACGCCCACCCTTGCCCCGCGGTTTCCGGAAACTAGTACCTCCGAGGTACTAATTTTTTGCTGCGCATTTTCGGTGGGAAGCCTCGGTTGTGCCACAGAAGCGCTACGCTTTCCAGATGTGCCGGTGACATCGCGCCCGGAAAATCCGCCTTTCTTCCGTCTCTCTTGCATGGCTAATGTTCCATGTGACCGCAGCCTTGGTATAGTAGCTGCACCTCTGTGCTAAATATTTATTTATTTATTAAATTAGATTTTTCTAGACCACCCTTCCCTACAGGTAGGGCTCAGGGTAGCTTACAACAGAGCAATAACAAAAATATTTCATTTAAAACAACATTAAAACAATTGAAAACAGATCAATAAATAGAAACAAATTACATATACCTGATGGCGGAAAAATCGGCTCCCCTGCCCTCCTTGGGGGGAAGAGTACATTGGTGGCATAGAATAAATGTGGAACAGTAATAATAACTGAGCCACCTCGCTTTGCTGGCACCATGCCTTGGCAAAACCCTAGTTTCTTCCTTTGATGCCTCCGAAAGGTGAATGCTGTTCATGAGTTTCTCCTTGCTGTTAATGGTTTCCTTCTCTTCTGTGTCAGTACTGAAGAGTCAGGGTTAAATATGTAATAACTGAAGGCAAGAAAGTTAATCAGAAAAATATTATCTCACTCCTCCATACAGCTCAGGTTTTCCCGTCCTCACTTCAGGGTTGCCCCAACAGTCTTTAACACTAGTCAGGAATTGCCTACAAAGATATGGTTTAAAACTCCACAATTTCAGATTATGGTTATGCAGCAATTCTTGGTTAGCACTAATCATAGTTTGTCCAATTCAGGTGTAACCAAAAGTATAGGTAGAGGGGACAAGGGAATCCGCATGTGAGAATGGATAGTGTGTCACCATGGTCTGGATATTGGGCTTGTGACATCTGAACTGAGACATTATTCAGTGGAAAGAAGGAGAGATTGAGTTAAGGGAGTAAGACCATCCCACTCCATTCAGTGCGTACATATGCATATGTGTATGCAGGAAGACCGCTCAATGAGTGTTTGCACAATCCCACTGAAAGAATGTTCTGTGTCTACTGAGTCCTTGGCCAAATGCAAACCGAGAAACCATTTCAGTGGCCTTGAGAATGAGTGGCTGTACCCTGGTGTTCACAACAGCATAGCTGCATCTAAACTTGTTGAATGACAGTCAGGGATATGAGTCCGGAATAGTGGTGCAACAGTGTGCCAGGTGGTTGAGCAGTGCTCCTTGCTCACAGTGAGAGTGTTCCTCAGTGTGCGTGAGTGAACTGCATGCAACTGCACTGAACAAGCCAGCGGATTATGTCATAGTAGAAGCAGGCCCTGCGTTTAAAAGAAGGAGCATGTGTATTTTTACAGGGTGAGGTACATACCGAAGTGGCTTACCAGCATCTGGAACTAATATTAAGCTTGGAAAATGTTTTCTGTCACTCCAGTGCTGCTCTAGTGGAAGGGTGAGAACCTCCAAATAGGAGGGGTGGAGAACAGCAGTAAGACCCAGACTGTATTGCACAGGCATGAGTGAAACATGGGACGGGATCAGTCATGGATATGCTGGGATAAAACTGTGCAGTTAAGACGGTGGTTCTCATCCTTGGCGGGGGGGGCACCTGAAGGGGGGAGGTGTGTGTATGATTCCTCTGTTCCTGAGATGCAGAAGGTTCTGCGACACAAGAGAGCCAGGCACACCTTTCCTCCTGGCAGAAGAATATTAGTGTTGCAACTACCAAACTGTTTGTGCTGTCCATGGAAGCTGCAGAGAAGCAGTGATTTATGAGAGCTGCTCCTTCTCTCCATCCAGACTCACCTGCTACCTTGGCTGGCTAGTTTTAGGAAGGAGTCTGGGGCATCTCTTCGCATATTCACCTGTGTCCTGTGTGACTTGCTGGTTCTTCTCAAGTCCCATGCATGTGACGTCTGATTCAGATTGTGGTGTGCACGGGAGAAGGGGTTTCCCTCCTGCATGTTTTCTTGACCTGCCGTTGTCCTGGGTGTGCACTGTTTGCCCTGTTGGGGAAGCCTACATGTATATTTGTGGGTTTTCCCGCACACATACTCACAGATTGTTTGGGGTCAGGAAAATTGGGGGGGGGGGGCTGAAGCTGAGCCACTTTCTGCACCACAATCATCTTCTGAATCAGGCATCACATACACAGATGAATGAGAATCTGCAAGTCATACATGACTATTACGCAAGACACTGGATGAGTGTTATGTAGTGGGTTGCCGCATGGATAAACGACCGACGACGACGTGGTGCATGGCACGCTTTATTTGGTACACAACAAGAACTAGGAACAAACGGCCGGCAGGCCAACTATATACATACCTGGGGACACACCCCTGGTCACCATTGGTGGATTTATATCTCCCGCCATGGTTCCCATTGGTTCCCCAGTGGAGGGACTAGGAGCCTAGTACCTATTGTTCTTCCAGAGCCAAGCTCTGGCTGTTCGCTGGCCCCCGGTGGTGGTCAGCATACACTACATCCCTCCCCCCATAGTTCGGACCCACCCTAGGTGATGTCCTTCAAATACGATGGGGACCGTCACTCTCTCGTGGACCGTCGGGGGGTTGGTACTGGGGCCTCGGGGGCCCTGTCAGCTGTGTCGGGGTGTGTTACCTGTGGAGGCTCCTCTGGCTCTGCAACCCCTGCAGCTGGGCCCTCTTCCGCGATCACGGGTCGACTGGGTGTCAGGCTCGGCTGTTCTCCTGGGGTAGAGACCGGCTTTAGGGGTGGCTGCGCGTCCTCCTCCCGCGCCGGCTGCGGTTCTGGGCTTCCCGTACTGGTGTGTTCCGGGAGTATGCGCCGCCGGAGCTGATCGACGTGTCTCCGTAGTACCTGCCCACATTCGGTCGACACTTCGTACATACGGGTTCCCAGTGGACGGATGACGCGGCCGGCCAGCCATGCGGGCCCTCTGCTAAAGTTTTGGCGAAGACCGTGTCTTCCGGAAAGAACCCTCAGGGAGCCTCCCGCTGCTCGGTCAAGCCCCTCCCCTCCGGGGCCCAGTCTGGGTGCAGGCGGTCCAGCAGGGTCCGAGGTCTCCGGCCCAGGAGGAGCTCTGCTGGGCAGCGGCCGCTTACCGGATTGGGCGTGGTGTGCTGTGCTAGGAGGAACTGTGCAATCCGCCGCTCCCAGTCTCCCTCCGTCAGGAGCCCAGGAGGAGCTCCGCTGGGCAGCGGCCGCTTACCGGATTGGGCGTGGTGTGCTGCACCAGGAGGAACTGTGCAATCCGCCGCTCCCAGTCTCCCTCCGTCAGGTGGCTCAGCGCTTCCTTCGTCGTCCTCACCATTCTTTCGGCTTGGCCATTGGTCGCGGGGTGGAAAGGCGCTGACCTGATGTGTCGGAT
>NW_015171537.1:526577-526684 GCF_001447785.1 Gekko japonicus
GCCTTTGTGCGCCAACAACTCTTCTCTGCGAGCCGTGAATGCAGTGAATTCTGGCTCCGCTACCTTGGTAGGCCACCCCCTCACCACCCAGCCCAGCACCCGGGATA
>NW_015171537.1:529245-607096 GCF_001447785.1 Gekko japonicus
GACGGACCGTCGTCACCCCGCAGGAGCTCAGGAGCAGCGCCCGTCTCTTGCCGGCGTCGGTGACCTCGTTGTACTCGAGGTGGCATGTCAGCTGGTCGGTCCACGAGTCCCAGAGTTCGGGTTGGGCGGGATCGAAGATCTCCAGGTTCCCATGGTTGGAGGCCATGGCGTAGCGGTAGCGCGGGGCTTAGGTTCCCTGTAGCGGTGCGCGGTACGGTGCGGCTGGTGCGCGATGCGGGGCGCGGCGTAGCAGGAACGGAAACTTTGCATGCACTGGTGCGAGCCAGGCCAGACTCAGCGACATCCCATCCTCGTCGCCACTGTTATGTAGTGGGTTGCCGCATGGATAAACGACCGACGACGACGTGGTGCATGGCACGCTTTATTTGGTACACAACAAGTACTAGGAACAAACGGCCGGCAGGCCAACTATATACATACCTGGGGACACATTGGTGGGTTTAAATCTCCCGCCATGGTTCCCATTGGTTCCCCAGTGGAGGGACTAGGAGCCTAGTCCCTATTGTTCTTCCAGAGCCAACCTCTGGCTGTTCGCTGGCCCCCGGTGGTGGTCAGCATATACTACAATGAGGATGCTGAAAAGACCCTTAGTTTTCACTTAAGGGTCAACCTGTGTCTGGCCTATACCATTTGGAGCTAGCAATGACTGTTCCTCCACGTAAAGCTAATATCAGAGGAAAGTTCCTAGCCTAGCTTTCCCCTTTCCCCTGCATCAGGACCATTCAGTCACAAGATCCTTTACCAGCAGTCTAACGTAGTACAACCCAGATCTAAGTTGGCCACCTCAGGGAGAGAGCGGAGCTTTGCTCTTGTCCTCTGTGAACACAAGTTTTGCATCAGTGGCCCAGTCCGTGTCTCCTTGTGCATACAGCAGCAGGCTACTTTTATCCTGCTGTAGACCTTCTGCTCACTCTTAGGTCTTCCAAAAAACCTTCTTCACCACCTCGTCTTCTCGGGAATATGACTGGCTTTGGTAATATACCGAGTACTTTCTGCTTTCTGCAATTATGGAATACCATTCAAGAGGAAATACAAATCCAAACCTCTCTTGGGCCTTCAGAAAAGCCTGTAAGACCTGGCTATTCAAAGGGCCTTTTGCTGACCTCACCCTTGTACAGTGAACGGACACGCAGAGATTTGTTTTTGAGTACTAAAAGTTCTAAGCTGCTGAGGTTTGTGCATGGATAATTTTGTTTGTTTGTATGTTTTATAATGGCTGAATTATTTGCTGTATTTTTATATATTGATACATTGATTTTATATATTGAACATTATATATATGTTTTTCCCCCAATTCATTTTGTTAGCGGCTCCAAGGGCCATTTTTGTTTTGTCTTTTTTTGGAAGAGTAGGATATAAATATTTAAATAAATAAATAAATAAATAAATAATGCAACTGTGTGTGAAGATCCCGCATTCTCATCTGTCAATGAAATGGTAGCTGGGGATTAGGGATCTCAGGAAATATTATGAGAAGGGGGTGATTTCTTGAATAAGCCAACAGACTGTCCAGAAAGTCTGAGAAACATTCCACTCATATGAAGATAGGTCTACATGACACATTTTGAGGAGGGATCATGATCTGTGCTAGGGAGACCAAGGACTAGGGTTCCCAACATATCTGTTTTTTTCTTACCAGGGCTCAGAGAAGGAACACAATACTTTTTCCAGCTTTTGATTAACTTTAACAGTTGCTTCTGTGTGGATCCAGACAGTAAAAGAGACAAAATAGTTGGTCACTTCAGTAATGGAGTGACTTTTGAATGACATAAGCCCCGGTCACACCACAGGAAAAGCCGGGGCGGAAGTGCGGTTTTTTAGAGATGCAGCAAAAGAAAAGCACAGCAGCGGGATCAGACAGATCCCCCGAGCCGCCGCACATATGCTCCCCAGCATGATCAGATGTGAGGAGGAAGCCATGGACAGGAGAGCGTGGCGAGTCAGCTGCGCATGTGTGTGCCTGCGCAGTTCGGCAGAGGGCCTCGCATGCTGTGGGAGATGGGCGCGTCGGTGATTACACGGCCGCCCATGCCACAGATTTTCCAGTAGGTAGTAGTGTTTTGCAGGGGGTTTTTACTCCGCATCTTCGGCTGGAAGGGACAGGTTAGGGGCGGGGCGCGACACTTGCCAGATGTTGGCATCTGATTGCACCGGTTTAATCCGCCCTCAATTTGTCCGTTCCGCGGGGCAACTCCTCCCATGTGACCGGGGCCATTGAACCTTTTTGTGATGGATCACAGAAATTAAGGTGTCCCAGTGATTTAAAAATGGGCAGTACTTTCTGTGAGGCAGGAAGTGGTTGTGGCCCAGTTGTAAAATACCTGTTTTATGTGCAAAAAGTTTCAGATTCAGTCTCTGGCATGTCTAGTTCAAATAATCTCAGGCAGCAGGTGTTGTGAAAGACTCCTCTCCTTAAAACCCTGGAGAGCCACTGTGAGTCAGGCCTGGTAACAGTGAGTAAGGTGAACCAGTAGTCTAACTTCAGAACATATGATTATCTGTTCCTGAAACATCTGTGGTATCCAGTCCACAACAAACCACAAGCATGGGACAGGTAGCCCTTAATTCTTGAATTACTCAAAGAGTTCTGTATAAGTCAAACGTGACAAACTCCTTTATCAATAGAAATGGGTTTAGCCATCTGTCAGAGGGCGCTTGGAATTTTGGATGAAACAAATCTAAGCATTGGATGAGTAAAGAGGCTAAAAAACTTGGTGAGTGTATGTTCAGAGTTGACATTAAAAACTTGTGCAAAACTATAGAGTGCAGATAGGGGGCGGTGTTCAGCGATTCCCTAAGAGAGAGAGGAAAGTAATACTGCAAATGATCTTCAGCCTCTCTAGTCCTGAAAATCGTATTTAACCCCCAGGCAATAGCAAAGGACACACAGAACACATGGCAGGGAGTAATTTGACATCACAGGAAGTGGAGGGGCCAGAGTTGTGACATGTGACAAGACTACAAGCATGGGCAGCCAACCAAGAGAGCTGGGAAAAGTAAACAGAAGTTGAACAATGGGTGGTGAACTATAGTGAAAACCCAATAGGGAATCCTCTCCACTCAGTGGGGAAATGAACTTAACTCACTGTTCTGCTTTTCCTTTATGGACATGTATAAAGAAAGGAAGAATTTTAGGGTGCATGCTAGCAGTGGGGTCTTCCAAAACGCAGCCCCCCCCCAAAAAAATGGATGGTCCATGGGGCTTGTAACTTACTTAAAGGGCTTGGCCCATGAGGTGAAGACAAGCACGCTACAGATCTCTCTGTGTGTCTCTCTCTCTGTCTCTCTCTGTCTCTCTCTGTCTCTCTCTCTCTCTCTCTCTCTCTCTCTCTCTCTCTCTCTCTCTCTCTCTCTGTGTGTATAGTCTTTGAAAGCCTTTTCCTAGGATGCTTCATGATGGTCTGATTTAATGATATGCTTGCCAACTCTGTCATTGGGAAGTTTCTGGAGATTTGGGAATGGAACCAAGGGATGGCAGGGCTTGGGGAGGGACGGAACCTCTGTGGAGTACAGCAGCATCAAGTCTACCCTCCAAAGCAGCCATTTTCTCCAAGGGAGCTGATCTCCATTGTCAGTTTTAATTCTGTGAGATCTCCAAGCTCCACCTGGAGGCTGGCAACCCTGTTTAACTTTCCCATGTGACTTTGTACTCGCTCAGCTTCTCACGTAAACTAGCCTGTTACCTGTGGAAAGCAGCTGCACAGCCTTGATGAGTGTGCCAGAGGTCCCTAGCTCAGGTGGGTGTGCTGCTGGTTTGCTAATGAAGAACATGTAGCTGCCTTGCATAAGAAGCTGCCTCATTTCAGGAAGGCACCATGCAAGCGCAAAGTCTCACAGGCAGCAGCTTTTGGCTTTGGCAGCACAATGAGACTGGAGGTTCAAGTACTGCAGAGTCCTGCTGGGGCATACACGGCGTTAAAAGGACAAGGTAAAGCCAACGTCTCTAGTGCAGTAGGAAGAATGATTCACAGTGTCCTTCAGCTATTATAGGGAATTGTTATATTTGGGGGACTTGAGCAAAATTCTATCTTACACAAATCATTTCCAGAAGAGTCCGCACACATGTACCTTCGGGTACTTAAAAAAAGAAGAAGAAGAAGAAGAGTCCGCACACCAATGTCTGGTGATCCAAGTAAATGGTTTGGCCTGGCATAGATTGAAGGAAAGGAGCCACACCATGCCAACTGATGGCTTTGTTTTACGTGAGCAAGCCTCAGGGTTATACACTCCTTCCTTCCTTCCTTTGAGGGCCCTGATTCACTTGCTTACTTCCCAGTTTATGCAAACCATACTTTGCCCCTTTGAGATATAACACCAAACTCTGGTTAGTGTAAGCTAAGGAAAGAAGCAATTGGGCCATGTGGGCAAAGGGATGCATGGAAGAAGGGAGTATGCATCCGAGACTCAATGAGATAGCACCAAATTATATCTTGCAGTTATGTTTAGACTGGGTCAAAATGTGACATGAGGCAAAGGAGCTCATCACCCTTTTGGGAACTCCATAATAACCAGTCATAAGGCTATTATGCACAGGTGTTTTCCCTCGCTTTCACCGTGCATGTCTGTCAGGCTTTTTTGTCATTCTGCATTGATTTTCCTCCTTCAGCACTCAGTTCGTTTTCTGGTCACTGTTTCCCTGGGTTTTCTGAGAGTGCTTTTGTGCAGATTTTCCCCTTGTTTTGCTTCCAAGCTGAAGGTAATTCAAAAGCATACAGATTCCCTTGGATTCCCCACCACCACCCTTTTGACACCCCTCAAAGGTCCCTCCCCACTCAAATCGAGATCATTCTGCCCACTCTGCACCTTCTGCCATCTTCTCCCCTTCATCAGTGTACAAGCTCCATTTCCCCCTCGTTTATTTTTTTTAATTTTTATTTTTGACAAGTGACATAAATCTAGCAATATGAGACTATTGCTAGCCTCAGATTGCTGCATTAAACAATTAAAACAACAGGGGGGAGTTTAAAGGGAGCTGCACAAGGTTTAGTTCCCTGCTGGTATTGACTTGAAAGGGGAATCAGATAGGAGGTAAATGGCAGTGTCCCCAGTGGGGGGGGGGAGGAATTTCATTCTGCGTGCAAACAAAATAAAGTGGGGGCTTGTCAGCATGGAACGAAATTGACATGAAATGTAAAGAGAGAGGGACACTGGAATGGGAAGCCTAAGGCTCTGAAAACATTTTTCACTTTCATGCTTTAGTAAACAAAGTTTTGGTGGAGGGACCAATTTTGGTGGTCTCTGGAAGCCTAGCATTAAAATGGCAGCTGAGCCACATGGACCTTCTGCCAACCACCAAACTTAAGAATTGTTTGAGATGGATCCTTTTGGAGGAAAAGTGCAATCCGCACCGGACAGGCTTTTAAAAACTGCCAAGATCGTGACCAGTGTGCAGGATCAAGTTAGAGAATCACAAAGAGAAAGCCATGTACATTTACAAGGAAGGACAGGAAATTAGCGTTACTATGCAGCTGCTCTAGTGCATCGTCAAAAATCCCCCTCCCCATTTTCTCCCCAGTTTAATGGCACAAGACTAAAAAAGCTCTCCAGAGCTTCTGCTGGAGGACTCCTCTCCCACACAAATTGCAGCCCTGTGCAAAGCTTGCTGGAGTTGCAGCTGACTTTGCACAGGTGCACACGCACACACATGCATTGCCAACAAGCACAGCTTGCAGTGCCAGTGTCATTGGGTTCTGCTGTGCCTTCTGTACATTCAACATGTTTCCCCATATTATGAGACTGTGTGACTCTTCCCATTTCCCACAGTGGCTGATAACATAGCAGAGAATCCCCTAGTGCTTGGCAGTATGGAAAACAGGGCTTTGCAGCTGCTTGTCAGTTTCACAAAAAGTCTGGTCAGTTTCAACAGCAGTTTCCCCCCTTTGCCTGTGTTCCATTCTGTTCCCTTTCATTCAGTGAACTAATGCTAACATGCATGCACAAAACCTGAACCACAAGGATTTAAATGGAAAGTGCTTGCTGGATGCTATTGTACAGCTGTGATAGGCCAATTGAGTATTTAAAAAAAAAACCCCTTTGCACACTACCCCCCCCATGTCACAAATGACAGTCCACCCCAATTTAGAAAAGCTTTTTTTAAAAAAAATTGGAGTTGCAGAATAAATACACCGGATGAAAAAGAATGGTGCATAAGGTGGGCACAGAAACTGAAGTCAAGATTAAAGGCTTACTGCTCTGAAAATCTGCAGTAAAATGTGCGTGCGTAATGCGCCACAGAGACTTCTGAATATTTATGGCAGTACTTATCTTATTAAATGTGATTATTTTCATATGCATCCAATATGGTTGATATATATTTTACAGATGTATGCTGTGCCTTAATGGGGTGTGCATGTGTGTATACAAGCATACCAGCCCCTTCCTTTCTTGCGGGAACCAGTGAACCTTCCCTTTTAGGCTCATAGTATCTTCCTTTTCAGCTTTGTTTATATGATGGATAATGCCATTTGTCAGTATGGGCAGCAGGAAAAAAGGCGGCAGGAATCAGTTTTGATTATATTTTGGTGATTCATCCATGCTAATTAGCTTGGGATCAAAGAATCATTGATTTGGAAAGGTCCCAGTGAATCATTGAGTGTAGAAGTGTGGACAGAGAAACCAGCTTTTATGATTTTTTTCCCATGTGATCAGCCACCTGGGATCCCCCCCCCCCCACTAACCTTTGTCAGACCAAGGCAGACTATCCTGGAGTTGGAAAATCTTTTGGCAGGAATTAATCCAAATATCTTGAACTCCTCCTGATGAGCACCTTCCTTCCTATGACCAGGCAAAGTGTTGAGGCTTGCAAGTAGAAGGCCCCAAATAAAAAAATCTTGGCATCTCAGGTAGCTGTGGCCAGTAGCGGTAGACAATGGACCAGTGGTCTGGTTTCATGTATGATACCTCCATCCATTAATTTGAATAGCTGGGATACAAGCTGGCATAATGAAAATCCTGGTGGGTGTCCCTTTGTCTGTACATGCACCTATATATACTCATAATAAACACATACTTCCTGGCTTTCAATGAGTGCAGAGAAAGAAACACTATGTGTGGGGTGGGTCGTTGCATCACAGTCACTGAACCAGATTAGGAGGGGGTTGTGGATGGCATGTGGGTGAACCATACAATCCGTTGCCTCCCCTATGCCCAGCATAGGATTCCTGCTCAGAGCTCTTTTAATTTGTCCCTAGCTTTTTCCATTCTCCTCTTTGTTTAAGGAGGTTTTACATTCTTTGAAAACCTGGTAGAAGTGCAAAGCAACAAGAAGAAATAGATATATGCTGTTTCACCCCATCAAAATAATCTCTTCAGTTTGTGGAACGTGTGTCTCCGTGGCTTAGGAAAAAAAATGTCAAGTGCAAGCTGTGTTGCAAAGTTCTGGCGTCACAGTCCAGTAGTTGTCTCTAAGGTGCTACTGGACTTGATTCTTGCTATTCTACTGTAGACCAACACAGCTACCCTCTGAAACTATTTTGTTAGACAGTTTCTCCAAAATTTTTCATGGTGAGGTCTCACAAGAGTGCCCAGGAGTCTGGCCAAGTGCATAAGGCCTATCCCTCTTCTGAGTTTTCCTGTCTCTCATCCTGCACGATTGCCATTCTGTGAGCCTCCATATTGGTCTGGCAAAGTCATTGTTGTGTCTTGGAAATACCAACATCGCAAGCCCCGTACTCCTTTCAGTGGGGCTGCTAGAGAAAAAAGCCCTGTGATAAGTCCCCTTTATCCTTAAACTAGATGTAGTGCCCTGATGCCATTGTGAATGACATTTTTGCTCCATATCATTGGCTTTTGCTGTCAGGAACAGGGAGAATAGGGCACTATGTCAGCAAGCTGCCATTCTGTTTTCTGTGACCTCTGTGTACATATTCTTTCCCTGTTGCACCCGGCTTGGTTTCTATCATCCTGCTCCTGCGTTGGAATGCAAAAGATAACTGCTGGAGGTTGTGTGGGGGAGAAGATGCTGTAATGCTTGGCTATTGCTTTTCCCATGACTACTGCACCTGTGTTATGTCTAATATCCTGCCTGGTTCTCATGGACTGGGCGCGCAACCGTTCCATTAGCCCGCCAGCGGGAAAGTTATTCATTGGACCTGTATCTCTTTGAAGTTCCTTTATTATGCTTGATCTAACTGTGTATCCCCAGTTCTAACAATATGTTGGATCCCCAAGCATCGAGAATAAATCCACGTTTTAAGAAAAGCAAAATTTATTTCAAAGCGTTGACGACATACTCAAACACATACTCAAACGCGTGCGCATCCGGGAGGGGGATGAAAGCAAGACTGCATTTAATACCCCTTTGGGGCAGTTTGAGTACCTCGTTATGCCCTTCGGCCTTCAAGGGGCTCCGGGGGTCTTCATGAACCTTATCAATGAGGTCCTACATGAGTTTCTATTCAAGGGAGTGGTCCTTTACCTTGATGATGTGTTGCTGTACTCTCAGGACCTCCCGTCGCATATTAAACTGGTGCGCAAGGTCCTTAAACGACTTTATGAACACCACTTGTTTGCAAAGCTGTCAAAATGTGAATTCCACAAGACATGCATTGACTTTTTGGGCTATCGCATCTCTGGGGGGACGGTTGAAATGGTCCCCTGCTTGCGCAGAGGCTTTTGGGAAACTTAAACTGATGTTCACCTCTGAGCCAGTGCTGGCGCGCCCTGATGAAACTAAGAAATTCATTGTCCAAACTGATGCCTCGGATGTGGCAATGGGGGCCGCGATTTTGCAGGAGGGGGAGGATGGTCGTTTACATCCCCTCGCATTTGTGTCTAAAAAGTTTTCTGACGCTGAACGAAACTGGGGGATTTGGGAAAAGGAGGCGTCAGCAATCCGGCTGGCTCTCTCCACGTGGAGGCAGTGGTTGGAGGGGGCGCAACTGCCATTTGAAGTCTGGACTGACCATAAGAATTTGGAGATGCTGAAATCCCCCCGTTCTCTCAACGCTAAGCAACTTCGTTGGGCGGACTTCTTTGCTAAGTTTCGATTCACTCTTCGTCATTTCCCTGGGGCGGCGAATTCCCTGGCTGACGCGCTTTCACGCCTCCCACAACATGACAGTCAGCGTGAGATCATCATGGACTCTGTCTTTTCCCCCTCCCATCTGGGGGGGGCCGTGGTCACCAGGGCGCAAGCGCGGGCAATTCCACACTCTGATGAGACTACGCCTTCCCTTTTCCCTGTGGGGGGGGGGGCCTGGGTCCAAAAATATCTGTCTGCTTTGACTGTTGAGGATGATGCCTCCCTGACAACGTTGCCTGATTGTGTCCGTAGCCCTGATGGTCTGATTTATTCTGGAGACAAACTGTATGTGCCTATTTCAATGAGGAGGGAGGTGATGGAGTCTGCTCATGGTTCGAAACTGGCAGGGCATTGGAGTTTTGTTAAATCTCTACAACTCATCCGCAGACAGTTCTGGTGGCCACATATGCGCAAAGACCTCTTGATGTTTGTTCGGTCCTGCCAAACATGTGCCTTGACTAAACCCAGATTGGGCAAGCCTCCTGGTCTTCTACAGCCACTCCCTACTCCATCGAGACCATGGGAAGTGGTATCCATGGATTTTATTACTGACCTCCCTGCGAGCAAAGGGAACACTGTCATTTGGGTGGTTGTTGATTTGTTTTCTAAACAAGCTCATTTTGTACCTTTTCCTTCCTTGCCTACAGCTCAAAGGTTGGCGAAATCGTTTATGTCTCACGTGGTGAAAATTCATCAATTACCTACTAAGTTAATTTCTGACAGGGGGACCCAATTTGTTTCTAAATTTTGGAGGGAACTTCTTTCCATTTTAGGGGTGGAACAAGGACTCAGCAGCGCGTATCATCCCGAGACTGACGGACAGACGGAACGAGTTAATCAGACCCTGGAACAATATTTGCGTTGTTTTACTAATTATCAACAGAATGATTGGTGTGACTTATTGCCTCTTGCTGAATATTGTTATAATAATACTGTCCATAGCTCCACAGGCATGTCTCCGTATAAAGCTGTCTCTGGTTACGACAGCCCCCCCCTCCCTTTCTTGGAGGGGATGGGCCAACGTCCTGTGGGGGATGCTGATACCTGGTGTATGTCCTTGCAAAAAGCATGGCCTCTGTTATGCCAAACACTTGACGCAGCCAAGGCTGCTTACAAGACCCAGGCAGACAAGGGTAGGGTGGTGGGGTTTGATCTGAAACCTGGGGATCTTGTGTATGTCTCAACCAAGAACATTAAGATGCTGCGGCCTAGCAGGAAATTGGGATGGAAGTTCATAGGCCCTTTCAAAGTGCGCAAAGTCATAAATGATGTGGCAGTTGATGTTGTTTTGCCTAAGAATTTACGTGCCTTGCATTCTGTATTTCACATGAGCCTGTTAAAGAAGGATCCTGGCCCGTCTCCATGGAGACCTGTAACTACTCCTCCTCCACCTGTCATTTTGGAAGGGGATGAACATTTTGAGATCGCTGATATCCTGGATTGTAAAGTGAAACGTGGTAAACTCTGGTACCTTATCGAATGGGTTGATTTCGGTCCCCAGCACCGCGAATGGGTGGAAGAAGGGGATATTCGGGCCCCTTACCTGATCCGTAGTTTCCACAGAAGGTTCCCGGACAAACCGGGAGGTCTCCCGCCCAACCCGGGAGATCTCCCGCCCGGCCCGGGAGGTGTGTTGTAAGTGTATTTTAAGGGGGGCAGTATGTCAGCAAGCTGCCATTCTGTTTTCTGTGACCTCTGTGTACATATTCTTTCCCTGTTGCACCCGGCTTGGTTTCTATCATCCTGCTCCTGCGTTGGAATGCAAAAGATAACTGCTGGAGGTTGTGTGGGGGAGAAGATGCTGTAATGCTTGGCTATTGCTTTTCCCATGACTACTGCACCTGTGTTATGTCTAATATCCTGCCTGGTTCTCATGGACTGGGCGCGCAACCGTTCCATTAGCCCGCCAGCGGGAAAGTTATTCATTGGACCTGTATCTCTTTGAAGTTCCTTTATTATGCTTGATCTAACTGTGTATCCCCAGTTCTAACAAAGAACGTGTTTGAGTATGTCGTCAACGCTTTGAAATAAATTTTGCTTTTCTTAAAACGTGGATTTATTCTCGATGCTTGGGGATCCAACACACTGTTATATTGGGGAGGGGGAATGAGGCTTGGTCTACACATGCGGCAGAATGAACTGAAAATAGAGGTGCTGGAGTACTGATATGGTAGGATATCAGGCTGGTGTTTAGATTTTCAAGTACTTTCCTCTGATAGTAAATCTGTGCAAGTAGAAAAGCAAGCAAGTAAGGTGAGGACTGGGCTGGAACCTTTTTTCTCTGGGCTAAATTTCTGCTTGCATGGCATTTTGCTGTATTTGGGGGAACTTTAAAAATGACACCATCTCCTTGTAAGATGATCTAGTGTAATCCAGTCTTGCGGCCTGATTCTTCTGCATGCGTAGACCAGTCTCAGGATGAGCTAGGCCAGTGATACTTGCTCAGTGGCTCAAAAGACCCACGTGGCTCTTTGACATGTCACTTGTGGCCCTTCGGAGCACTATTCCCCTTTGTGGCACCTGCCCCATATTTCAGGAAAGTGGGCAAAGCCCTTGCCTGGGGGGGCTTCACAATGGAGACTCCATCTCAAATCTAACCTCCATATTTTGGGGCTATCCCCTATATTCTTGTTACCTGTCAGCCCTCAGGCCTCTCAATGCTGTCTCTTGACAGTGCAACGGAGGCCTTAGATTGTCAGTCAGCCCTTGCTAGGGCTCGTAGAGTGCACTTTATATTATTTTTGGTATTGTGATCCTACACTTCTGTGATATTTTTTAAAAAAATCAATTGACTTTCACTGATTTTTGGAAGGCTTTTCTTTTGGCTAGGTTAAATGTTCTTCCCTCTGCGGAGATTATGAGGAGAAGGTTATTCAGACAGGCTGTGTCCTTATGGATCTGCTGCAATTGAAACGCTGGCTGCCAGTTTGGTGTAGTGGTTAGGAAGACAGTTTGATTCCCCTCTCCTCCACATGCAGCTGCTGCTGTGACCTTGGGTCAGTGACAAGTTTTCTCAGAGCTGTTCTCTCAGGAGCAGTTCTCAAGAGAGCTCTCTCAGCACCACCGCCCTCACAGGGTGCCTGGTGTGGGGAGGGGAAGGGAAAGGGATTGTGATCCACTCTGAGACTCCTTTGGGTAGTGAAGGGTGGGGTATAAATCCAATCTCTTCTGCTGCTGTCTCCTTGGCTTGCATGCTGTTGGCCTCTTTGAGAGATTTCTGGATTCAGCCAGTGATTGCTTCTGGCCAGGGCCATAGCCAGGATTTTTTACTTTGAGGGAGGGGGCATTTAAATAAATCGGGGGGGGGGCACTGTGTTAGGAGCGACGAGAGAGTAAAAGTTTTTTTTAAAGCAACGAGGCAGAGAGAGGGCTGGAGTAGGGAGCAGATGTGCCCTGTGGCATGCCTTGCCTGCAGCCAGCCAGAGGTACACTGCTGGCAGGCAGGGCAGGGTGATGGCTTGGCATGGCATGGCTGTGGTGCGCACAAAAAATAAAACGAAATAAACTGGCTGGATGGGAAGTGGGGAGGCCTGGGCGGTAAGTGGGGGGGGGCGTGGCCCCGAGATGCTCCACTGTAGCTATGGGCCTGCTTCTGGTGTTTCTTCTATTTCCCTGCCTGTTTTACTAGCTGATACTGATTTTGACGTAATGCTGGCTGTAGGAAAATTCTTTGGCTGCAGTGGCTTAACACAAGGGTGGAATGAGAGGGCAGTTTTAGTGTGATTGATGTCCAAGGCCATTGGGACGCCAGACTATTTGAAACAGAGGAGAGGCCTGGTAGGGCTGGCGGTTGGCAGGTGCCTCTCGCATTGAAACAGCCAGTGCCAGTGGAACAGGAAAGCTGTGAGGCTCCCTGATGCGCAGGCCTCCTGCCAGGGATGGAAGCAGCAGTGGCTCCTTCAGTTGGTTGCAGTTGTGACTGCTACTGTGTGTGAGCTGCACAGTCAGTCCTGCTGGAATAGGCACTGCAGATTGAGAAGAACTTGATAGGGAGCTGCCATTTTCAGCATCAGGTCCTTATTTTTTGGAACGTTTCATTCTTCCCCAAAGGTTCCCTGCAGCAACTTGAAGGTGTTGTGCATTAGTGAGGGTGGGTGGGGACATAAGGGGACCGGTGACAAAGAAGCCAGGGCATTTGTCACCCCCAGACTGCCATTTCAGACGGATGAGAAGCAAGGAACGGTCACCTCCCCTTGAGCAAAGTTGCATTCGAGTCGACCTCTGACCCCTGGCCTGTCCCTTGGGACAGGTCATTACTAGGTTGCTGCTGCTCTGTGATCTAATCTGCTAATTAAAAGTTTGTCCTTGAGCTGATTAAACACCGCATCCACCGGAGATGCTCCTGCCGGCTTGTTCTCTCCCTTTCCTCTCTGCTTTGTATATGAAAGATGATCTCATCTTCCAAAGGTGGGAGCGAGGCTTTACCGATGCAAATGAACCGTTGGTGCAGCAAACAGCAACAGCTGTCCCGGTGATTTGTAGGCAGGGAGCCAAGTTGGATGGCATGCAGCCCTTCCAGTGGGACACACTGAAGGTATACCAGAAAGCTAAAAGGGAAAGCAGGAAACACCTTCCCTCAGGTGCAGCATCAGACCATCAAGTGGTTTGAATGGAAGTAGCATTCAGAGAGCTCCTTTGGGTAGCTGCAGCTGTGATCATTAGCCAGAAGACAGGGGGGCCAATCCACAGACAAGTGTTATGTGCTGGGTGCACACATAGGCCAGGAAGGCAAGGGCCAGGGGCTCTCAACAGTGCATTCTCAAAGACACGCAGTGTGTTGAAATCAGAGCAAGAATCAGACCTTGGGAAACGTGACTCCCAAGTCTCTGTACTAGTCACTCGGAGAATATGGAATTGATAGGATCCATATGAAATGTATACTGTGATGTAACTATAGTATTGCTTGCCACGCTTCCAGAAGAACTGTCATTCTCTGCTGAAATGGGCTGGGTTGTAAGTGCTGAGAAGCTCTGTCACCATCCCACAGTTACTCAGCCATTTGCCTTACCTTGCACAGATCTTCCCACTGAGCATTCTCAGCAGACCACTGTGGTCATTCGACTTGGTGTTGGTGCAGCAATCCAGAATCTAAAAGCAAGATGATCCCCAAATTGGCTGAATGCTAAGGATGGGGGATCGTTCTTTGAGTTGCACCAATTTAATATCACTGTCTAGGTGAATCACTTGAACATGAGTGCCCTTTACCTGTTTCCCTTTCACTTGTGTGGGAGGGTGTTTCTAGAACTACAGACAGTGCTGTCGACTTAGCGTGTTCATAAGCTTGGTGGAAAGACAAATATTGGTATGTAGCCAAAAAAAGGCCCTAAAAATCTCTCACTAAGCTATTTATAGTACCTTTGTTCTTCTCTTGGTTTTCATGCTCATGCCTGACATCACAAATTAGCTGTGTGCTGGTTTCCAACCATTTTTGTACATTTTTTTTTAACCAATAGGGAAATAATTGTAGCATTGGACATTAGCCTGCTCAGGGAACTGTGCATTGCAAGAAAGTGCTCAAGACATACAGGAACAACTAAGCACCTATGTAAACTGAGAGAAGATGTTGCAGTCATCATGGTCTCATTGCAGACCCTGGGGACAGTACAGTGAAAGTTGTGTTCTAAGTTTAAATGTCACTTTGTGATCTTATCGATTACAAAAAATCTGACTAAAATCTTCTGGACTTATCTGGATTTTGCTTGAGTGACAGATACTGTTGACAGCTTATAATGGGGTTTGGTTGTTGTTGTTTTTTAATCTGCTTGCTTGCTGTGGTGCCCAAGGGGCGTAGTTGTTGACAATTCTGGCAGAAGACCAAGAATCTATGGGTGCGGTCAGATGGTGTGCTGTGAGCGGATTAAACTTTTGCCACACCCTCATGCGGCCTCAGATCGGGAGGGAAGAGGCTTCTTTAAAAATATATATATTTGTTTTATTTAATTAATTTATACCCCGCCTTTCTCCCAAATGGGGACCCAAGGTGGCTTACATCGTCCTCCTCTCTTACATTTTATCCTCGCAACAACCCTGTGAGGTCGGTCAGGCTGAGAGCATGTGGCTGGCCCAATGTCACCCAGGGAGCTTCCTTGATGCAAGCAGGGATTTGAAGGTGGGTCTCCCAGATACTAGTCTGACACCTGTGTGGTGTGGTGGTTAAGAGCAGCAGTCTCTAATCTGGAGAACCAGGTTTGATCCTACATGGAGCCTGCTGGGTGACCTTGGCCTAGTCAAAGTTCTCTCAGAACTCTCTCAGTCTGACCTACCTCGCAGGGTGCCTGTTGTGGGGGGAGGAAGGGAAAGGCGATTGTAAGCCGCTTTGAGACTCCTTGAGGTAGAGAAGAGCGGGGTATAAAAGCCAACTCTTCTTCTTAACCGCCATACCACACTGGCTTGTGGGCACTCTCTTCCTCCATCCCATCAACCCCAATCTTCTGGAGCCAGGTGTCCAAATGCCACCTTCTCAGCTTTCCCCATGTCCTTTGAAAGAAACAGTGTCAAGCCACACATGCTCCTCACATTTCCTAACCTGTCACAGGAGTCCCGCCACTCATGAGAGGTCAGGAGATGCTCCAGCCTCAAAAGCAGCATCTTCTGGGTTTCGTTCCCCCCTCCCCCACCGCCAGCCTCATTTGGTTTCTGCCAGCTGTTGTGACTCTTGGAAAGGCCCTGCGGCAGGCACATCTTCTTCCCCCCCCCCCCCCCCCCCAAGCAAGCACCAGTAGGAAAGAGGGCTCACTCTTGTCTCTGGACAGGAAGCTTCTGTTCTCAAGGCATTTCTCCTTGGTGTGTGATCTGCTCAGGTTGTTGTTGTTGTTCGACTCTTCGCGACCCCATGGACCAGATCACGCCAGGTCTTCCGGTCTTCCGCCGTCCTCTGAAGTTTGCTCAACTTCATGTTCGTTGCATCTATGACACTGTCTCACCATCTCATCCTTTGCTGTCCCCGTCATCTTTGACCTTCTCAGGACAGATGGTAAAAACAAGAGATATGTCCCTGCAGCTCTGATCCAGATTGGGGGCCCATGGGGGCTTAAAGGGGACTAATCTTCAAGCCTTATTCAAGTTAGCTCATTAAAACAAAAATCCCCCATATTGCTGTTAACATTTTAGGGGGGGGGCGAGAGCAGGAGTCCCTTGGAAGTCCTTATTTTCCCCCTTTAATATGCAAATAACCATTGGGGAGTTGATTCACAAAACTGGGCTGGAGAGAAAGGGTTAATCTCCCCACCTCCTCATAAACCCCTGATCCAAAAGAGAATTGTGCACACATGAAATGCGCCTTTTACAGATGAATGAAGAGCCATGATCTTTTCACCATCAGTTTCTGCTCTGTTGAGAAGAAGGCCATGGGGGGGGGGGGAGCAGAGCAATATCTTTCAAGCAGCTTTATTCCAACCTCCTTAGGAGTGGTGATCCTCTCTTTGGGATAAGCATAGCTGTTTCCACCTACCCCATGCACATGCACATATTTGTATCATGGAAAGTGAGAAAGAGGGAGGAGATTCTTGGCCAAAGTTGAATAGTGTGCCTAAATAGTCCGTTGAGTCACGTTTTCATGGGGCAGGTCCAGTTTTCTTTTAGCAGTCAGGTCTTTCTGAGTGCAGCCGCTTCTGGACAATCCTCCCCAGAACGTTATTTTAGGTAGGGGCCTCCATCCATGGGCAGGGTGAAGTGCTGAGAGATTGAGGGTGGTTCTGGAAAGTCTGTGCTGTGCGCTCTGGGGAAAGGAGATTGAGAAGAAATTTGACTAAGTCAATGACTAGGGCTATTCTAGCTGTAGAGAATCATTGTGGATGTTTTGGAGATGGAATTAGAAACAGGAGACAATATAATCAAGTAGTATCAAGGTGGGCAAGCTTGAGGGATGTACCGAGAGGGGGGCAGAATTTCAAGGTCTACCAGCTGGAGCCAGTGGCAAAATGGCTTTTCCCAATGAGTGGCATAAAATCCCCCCCACTAACTAGAGCTAATCACAATTACCCACTGCACCCCATGGAATTATCTGCCCATAGAAGTATGAATTCACATCTACTATACTGTAGGGATTCCTACATCAGGTCCTAAAATGCTATACATTGACCGTCACCAGCACCAAACTGAAGTTATCTTTTTTGCAGGTGAGGAATGCTGAGATGGAGAAATGGAGATCCCTGCTCTGCCATGGGAACTTGCTTGGGTGACCTTGGGCCAGTCACCCACTCTCAGCCTAACCTTCCTCAAAGGTGCCACTGAACTTGAACCCAGCTATTCTACTGCAGACAAACATGGCTTCCCTCTGAAACTGCTTTCTGCAAAGGGTTATTTTGAGGAGAGGAGAACAGTGTAAGCTCTTCTGGGTATAAATGAAATAAACGCCACTCTTATTTCAAGGTATGAAATGGAGTTTGGCTATTCTCCTGGCAAGAAGGCTGCCCTTTGCCTTCGGTTGTATGGTGCAATATTGTGGCAGGGTATCGTGCCGCTGGAGTTTGCCAGCCAGTCACAGAGATACGACATTAAGGGGAACGGCAGAAATAATCTGGAGTAAATCTTCAAGCATTTAGCAGCAACTGTCTCCAGACCATCAGGGACTGCAAATCTGTTTCTGTTTGACACAAACTGTAAGATGGCTACATTTTATTTATTATATATATGATAGATTTCCCTTAAAAGAAAGTGACCTGTTGAAGGCCATTTATTCCACATGTTATGCTTCAGCGATGTGGCCACAGTAGGGTTGCCAGCCCCCAGGTACGGGTGAGGGTTCCCTCACTTCTGGGGGCTCCAATCTGCCACTGGCCAGCGGGGGGAAGCCCCGCCCCCAAGCCATAGCCAATCCTCTCCCTCCCCTCCTGCAGACATTTAAAGGGCTTCAGCTGAGCGGCGGGGAGCATATGGCCCTCTGATCAGCTGGAGGGCCCTTTAAATTCTAGGAAATCTCCAGCAGGAAGGGAGAGGGGCTGTTGCTGGCTGCAGCTCTGCTTGCAAAAAGACCCTTTAAAGGGTCTTTTTGTGAGGGGCGGGCATGATGCGTGGAGGTGATTTCCCAGCGGCGATTCACTGCTTGGGATTCAGGGCGGCAGCAAATCACCACTGGGAAATCATCCTGGTGCACCAAAGCCCCCAGCCCACTCGCAAAAGACCCTTTAAAGGGTCTTTTTTGCGAGTGGAACTGCGGCCAGTGACAGCCCCTCTCCCTCACTGCCAGTTTGGTGTTGTGGTTAAGTGTGCAGACTCTAATCTGGGAGAACCAGATTTGATTCCCCACTCCTCCACTTGCAGCTGTTGGATGACCTTGGGCAAGCCATAGTTCTGGCAGAGCTGTTCTCTCGAGGACAGGTCTGGAAAGAGCTCTCTCAGCCCCACCTACCTCACAGGGTGTCTGTTGTGGGAAGGGGAAGGGAAAGGAGTTTGTAAGCCACTCTGAGGCTCTAAGTGAAGGGTGGGGTATAAATCCCATCTCCTCTCCTTTCCTCCTCTCCACTAAAAGATTTAAAGGGCCCTCCAGCTGTTCGGCGGGCCACATGATCCCCGACACTCAGCTGAAGCCTCTGCAGGATGGGAGGGAAAGGGGTGGCTGTGGCTTGGGGGCAGGGTTTGGAGGCATCCCCCCCATCCCCAGAACGCCCCCCCATCTCCCCCCACCGGAGCAACAAGGGGATCTGGCTACCCTAGGCCACATGTGGGATTATCCCATGACTTTCCTTGTGGTGACCCGGCAAGATGGGGTAGACTTGACAGAGTACACCTAAGGTGAGCTCCACGGACCAAACAGGGATTTGAACCGAAGTTGAGAGGCCAACATTATGCATCACTGGGCAACCAAGTAACTTTACTGTTGAGTAGTGGGGTCTCGCTAGGAAAACATGAAGGCAGCGGGAAACAGGAAGACCCAGTATGAGATGAATTGACTCAGTCAAGGAAGCCACGGGGCGGTCAGTTTGCAAGACCTGAGCAAGGCTGTTAATGATCAGATGTTCTGGAGGACATTAATCCGTAGGGTCTCTGTAAATCTGAAGCAGCTTGATGGCACTTCACACACTCCCAAACAGTGGGGTCTGTCTCTAGGCCAGAGAAGAGTCTCACTGAGTATCCAAACAGTCCTTGGGGCCCTTTCCTAGCCCTCGTGCTCAAAAGTAATCTACTCTTCCTAGAAATCCCCGCCTCCTCCCGAAGCAGGCAGCAACCTGCCAGGCACGCTTCCCACCCACACTGGTAAGCCAGGCTTCCTGAGCCGCGAGAGCTCTTGCCGAACAAGCCCAGACATGCCTCTCTGCTGCTGCTGTTCAGTCACTGTTGCCAGCTGCATCCAGAATAAGTCTGAGTGGGTTGCGAAAGCCCCGACGATCCAGTCTGAAAAACTGAATGGGACCGGGTGGACGGGCGGAATCTCAAGCAGCCCTCCCAGCTCATCCCCTTTCTCTCTTTCATCCCTTTGTTATCCTTGCTGAGAGAGCTTAATTATCGCCCGATCTAATTTTGCTCTGCTATAACCCGTCAATCACTCTGATGTGCAAAGTGTTTTCATGTCCCTTAAACAAAAGGAGCAAGATTTCTCCCCCCCCCCCCAGCCCTCTGTTCTCTGCTGCCTGTTTTACAGATGACTAATTTGATCAAGGCACTTTTGAAATGGCGACTTCATCAATCGCCCATAATTCGCCTTTGCCATTACTTATATATGCCTGATCGGAATCCTACATTTATTAGAATTAATTTATTCTGCAGTCGTGTTTTTTTTTTTCCTCTCTCAAGCTTGTTAGGACAGCAGCAGTGAGTGATGTTTCTGGTTTGGACCCACTGCCCGACGCAAGCACAATTTCCTGCTTTCTTTAGAGGCTTTAGGATACTTTTGATTCATGCTGAAACTTCTCCAAAGGAAAATGAATAACGTTACGTCTCAGACAACGGGGCTCTGGAGAAAGCCAGTTTGTCCCAGCTAGAATGCTAATCAGCTTTGCGTTCTTTGCTGCCTTCGCCTTGGTTTTCATTAGCATTCATCATGGTGCAAGTGTCCAAATTAGAAGCTGGCAATTGATTATTACCATATTTGTCTCACGAGATGAAAGAGGCAAAGGGTGGAAGCTGCAGACGGCTAAGCCCTTAAATATGCTCTCAGGGCCCTTTGATTTCATTGAGACTTTTGAATGCTCAACGTTTTGCTGAATTGTACCCTGTGCCAATTTATTTTGGTGCAAAAAAGGGCAACGTTTTGAACTTCACAGAATCGTCCTTGAGTCAGAATGAGGTAGGTAATGTTAAGGCTGATCTAGATGTGACCAGTTTGTGTACCATGTGTATATGCATACCCACCCCATTCACATCTTTTTTTAAAAAAAAAAAAACCTGAGCATGCAGGCAAGGGGAGCTAAACCATGCCCGTCCACACGCACATGCTTTAACTTGCTGAGCCCCATCACTTTTGCATGTTTCTGGTACTAGAATTGAACTCAGCTGGAAGAAAAGTAGTGAAAGCAAGGGAAGCAAAGAAGGGGGGTGGATTTAGCACCCCACACTTGCATGCTTTATTTAAAATGAAAGAGTTTGGCACTGCTATAACAGGAGACCTCCTGGCAACCTGTTCTTTACCCCACTGGCACCTGAATCACTGTCCACGGGGTTTTCTTGGCAAAGATACTGGAGTGGGTTGCCATTTCCTTCTCCAGTGGATCACGCTTTGTCTGAGTTCTCTGCTGTGGCCTGTCCGTCCTGGATAGCCCTCCATGGCATAGCCCACAGCCTCATTAAACCACGCAAGCCCCCTCACCGCGTCAAGGCAGTGATCCATGAGGGAGCACGACGGAAGACAGGAGGACCTGGCGGGATGTGGTCCATGGGGTCGCGAAGAGTCTGGACTCAACTATGCAACTGAACAACAACCAACAACACCTGAATCACAGGCAGGGGAAAATGGGAAGGGAATTTGGGTGTTTGTTGGCATGTCACCAGTGCACTGACATCACTTCCCATAAAAACCAGAAGTAGCATCATGGGCACTCTAGGATTTGCAAGATTTGTTTTCTAGAAAATCTCATGGCATCTCTTCCAGGTTTTACCAGGAGTTAAGTAGAAAAAAGGGAGCAGGAAGAAACTTAACCCAACAAAACTGAATCAAGTGCTTGAAAGGCAAGTTAGAAATCAAAAGCAGGGCCAAGATCTAAAATGAAATATGAACTAGTTGTACATAAAAATACACGTATTTATTACAAAGACATCTAAAAGCATATCAGGGCCCAACACAAGCATCATAATATAGAAATATAGTAAAATAATATAGTAAAAAGTTACCATGTGTCCAAGAGAAAACAATAGTGACATAATGCTTTTCAACCCAATTGGGCCTTCTTCAGAGGTCAACCAACAGAAGGTACAAATACACTCTTATTACAATCAAAAGACAATATGCAAATAGATATAGGAGTGTGCAAAAAGAAATCAAAAGGCAAAAGAAAAATATTTCATGTGAGGCCTCCTAGGATCTAGCCTTGTGTCAAATGTTGACTGATATTGCTATTGTGTGCCTTCCAATTCTGGTCCAAAAAGTCTAGATGTGAAACATATCCTCAGTGATGTCAGCACACTGGTGTGATATTGGCACACCAGTCCCCACCAGTCCCCACCCCAATTGCTTCCAGGGGTTTCCATCTGTGGCCTGGCAGCCCTAAAATAGACTGGCCTCCTCTTTAGGTGTGAACATGTAAATAATCCTGGTCATGTCTTGCTTGCCCCTTATTTTATTTGTTTTTGTTTGTTTGACTTTTTGGAAGAGTGCTTAGTTCTGTATTTCATTCACCTAGCCTCTTCCCCAGTCCAGTAGCCCTTTTCCTCTTTCCACTGACAGTCCTCTGGCTCTCCTCAGCTGGGTCTATGAGGCATCTGTGCTGGCTTATCTAAAGAGTCTTCCCCTTTTAAAGATATTTATGCATCATCTCTGTATATTTAGCATATAGATGCCATAACAGGAATAACTGGGAAAATCAGTGAGAGTGGCTGAAAAGCTTTACAACATGAAAACTGAAAGAACTGGGAAAGGGCATATCTGTACCACCAAGCAAGCCCAGGCACAGGTATGAACTCCCACATGAAAAGTCACCTCATTCCTTGCTGTAACCCTCCCACAGCTGAGCAGCATTAACATCGGCCTTGGACTGCTCCGATTCCCCACAAAATTACTTCCACTGCTGCCTATAGGAGATTTGGTTACAGTTACATAAAGCCATCTAAAGTTTTCCATTCACCATCAACTTCAGTCTGTGGCATAATCAGAACATTGGCAAAACTGGTTTTGACAATGATCATTCAGTGTTTGGAATCGGATGCCATGCTGGGGGATCCGGTTCCTTAAAAGCAGGAAACTGACAGCGATTATCTACAGCCCGGAGTTGTGTGTGTGTGTGTTTTGGATAAAGCTATCACTATGGCAATGCTCCTTTTTCTTCTTGATGCAGATAGTGTTTGCCTGGGGTTTCCTGTGTACACAGTATCCAGCAACCAAATAACCAAGACGTTAATGCTGTGCACGCAGCTGCCTTTTGGAAGCAACAGGTGCATGGGTGAAGGTGGCAAGACTACCACATGATGAAACATGAATTTAGCAAAGAAAAATCTAAGGAAGACAAGGGTGTTAGGCACACATCCTAATGACTAGTATGTTAAATTCAAATACAGAGCACATGCAGAATTATGTAATGTGGATACTAAACACTTGTTAGCTTGCTGGACAGGAATAGAATAGTCAGTTGAATGAGAAAGACAGTGGCTTGGTTCATTACCCAAAAAATTGGGAAGATGAACCATGAACTGAGCATGTGGCACAAAGCCTCAGGTTGTTCATGTACTCTCCTTGGGTGCTCACTGGGTTGTTTGGTGAGAGAACCCGAGAGAGAAAGTTGACTTGAGAAAGAAATCTGCTCAACATTAGCACGTTAAGAAAGGATTGACCTGTCCCCATGGGAGCTTTTGGTTGAACATGATTTGCTTTTAATGGCAGTAGTCATTGGGAAGTTAAATCAGCCACTGTGTCTTGTCCTACATTACATTGCAATCAGTCTTAGTATTAAATGGTTATTGGCATCAGATAGAAGAAGAAAAAGACGAGATTGCATTTAAACCCCGCCCTTCATTCGAAGTCTCAGAGTGATTTACAATCTCCTTTCCCTTCTCCTCCCCACAACAGACACCCTGTAAGGTAGGTGGGCCTGAGAGAGCTCTTTTGAGAACTGCTCATGAGAGAACAGCTCTGAAAGAACTTGTGACTGGCCCAAGGTCACACCGGCAGCTGCATGTGGAGGAGTGGGGAATCAAACCTGGTTCTCCCAGAATAGAGTCCACTCTGTTAACCACTACACCAAGTTTGCAGTGCATAGTTGAGCAAAAGGTTTCTTGCTTAAAGAGTTGCGTGTCTCAGAATCCAAGTTGGATTCAAAGTTTTGCATCCTCTGCTTACCACTACCTTTCCTTCCCCACCATGAGCTTCCTCTTCAGACTTGAATGTTGCTTATTTTGTGCATCATGAGCTACTTTTTTCCCTTTCTCTGTGTTTCCGAGCATGTCTCACTGGTCCCATCCTTGCTGTGCCTGCTAATACCCCAGCTTCCTGGCAGGTGGCTGGAAAAGCAACCTAATAAGGGACTGATGAAGTTAGATAGCATTGGCAGTCTTGGAGAACAGAACCACAAGCAAGTGGGAAGACCGTTTACAGACACAGGCAATGTGAGCACAATGGGAAGATGTGGTCCAAAAGCAACTGGCAGAAGTTCTTGCCGCTGGGACTAGGGGCTTATGGAAGAAGCAGAGAGTTTGTAACTGGTTAAAATGAGGGATAGCCAATCAGGGTTTCATAGCTGGGATCTGGGAGAAAATAGAGCACATCAGGGCCAGGAAAGAATGTCTCCTCTATGGCTCAGGTGAGTGGGCCACATGCATTGCTGGCTACCATCCTTGCAACACGTGGTTTTTGAAGATCTGCCATGTGGCAGACAAGACCTGGTCAAGGAGGAGCTTGTAGAATAAGCAAGGCCCCGGTCCGGTCTGCTCTGCCTCTCAGCCAACAGAGGGAGCTCCTGTACTGTCCAGCACAAGGACAGAACAGAAAGCGAAATGAAATGGGTGGCGAAGGCTGCCAGCTGACCTTTCTCAAACAGTTCATGGGTTTCCAGAGCAGCAGAGGTGTCAGTGGTGTAGAGCACTCGCAGCTTCCCGGTTGCTGCAGAAGGGAAGCAAAGGGGCACGTTAAAGGGGAAGCAAACAGCTCAGCCCTGGACGGCTGGGAACTCTGCAGTCCGTTCCCTGTTTCTCAGGAGCTGCAAGGGAGAACTACAGACTGGGAGGGGTGTGTGTGGAGGGACCCTTCTCCTGCTCCCATCTGTGGCACTTCTGAATCTTTTTCTTTACCCGGGGGGCTTTGGACCCAGGTATCAGCAGCCGCTCCACTGGGCGACCAAAACATTCTTTCTGTTTGGCTGGCATCTTCTGCCAGGCTAGCCTTTGCGAGGTTGCCACAAAAGAACATGAAGCACTAGTGGTGCAAGACTGCCTGCTAGGCAGGGGCTGCTCATGAGAGCACAGACTTCCACTCCACCAGCGGGGCACTACTCCGTTGCTTCAGAGGAACTCGCCCCCCTCCCCACTGTTGTTTTTCCAGTGAGCTGAGCATGTGTGTGTGTTTCTCGGGAGTGTGCCTTGTTATTGTTTGCTGAGGCTGGATTTATTTAATCCTTGTGGAATCGCCGCGTATGTCAGTACTTTGCAGCCTGTGCCGTTGAATGGCGGAGAGGAGTTACCACTCCAAGGAGCCTGCAGTTTCAAGCTGCAGGCTGGTGTCCTGGAGTTGCTTCCCTGGCCCCGTTCACAAGTCCCCTGTTGAAGCCGCAAGAGGGAGGGTTTGTAAACACACCGGAACCTGTGTGGAAAGAGCTAGCCCATCTGTGCTCTGTACCAAAGCTGAACCAGGCGAGGGAACTGCCCCGCGTCGCATTGTGTGCTTTACGTATCTGACCTAAAAAACTCAGACATGGCACACACTCAGTGGGATGCAAAAGGGTTCACCCCTTCTTTGCAAAGCCTAGGTAGCAGCACAGTCCATTTCAGATGGCCCCAGCTTTCCTTTATAGCCTTTTCCTCACCCATCTTAAATCCCACACCCAGTCCTGCACCCTCCCATAGTCTGCTGTTTTCAGTGTGAGGGGGCTTTTTTGTTTTTTGTTTTCCCAGTCCCAAAATGCACCAGACACTTTAATTCAACAATGTTTATCCCAGTTCCTGATTCTAGTCTAGTAGTCATCATGGCTTCTACTCACCTCTGCAACTTAAGGAAACCATACCATACCTGTGGGCATTCCATTATTTACCGGAAGGTGAACCAGTTAGGATTTCTGCAAACCTCAGGGTTTCTACCAACCAGAGCCCATGCCCCCCGCCCGCCCCCCCCCTGAAATGAATTGGTTTGGAGAGATGTAACCTAACAAACAATTTTGGGTGTACATAAACATGACAAGTTTTGGCAAGACGTGGAAGATCCAGGATCAGGACATCCCTTTTTTAAACATTTTTCTAACAGATGGCAGGATGTTAGCACGAAGTCGGGGACATGATTCTGGGGCTCAAGAAATGACCCCTTTCTACCTGTTCCATTTTCCCATGCACTCCCTCCTTAGTTTCACTTGCTGGACACATTCATACCCCTGCCGAAGCTCTTTCAGTGTTTTAACAAAGCCACAGAAAATATGTCTCATGGACTGTCTGTGTCCCATCCACTTTGACCCTCAAGAGTTCCCGCTTGATGGAATATATGAGCGGTTTGTTTAATCTGGAGCTCATAAATGCCCCCAAAGGTGAGATCGAGGTGCCCCACTTTAGGCATTGCAATGAATGTGGGGAAGCTGGAAGCCTGCTTCAGTTGCACACGTGACTCTGGGTTTTGATAGAACATCTTCTATGCCTCTGCAAAGGCTGCTAGTGCATTCTCCAAAATGCTTCTTAGCTTACTCATGACTGTTTTGATCATTGGTGGTCTAAATGCAGAACCATTGGACTTCCTCCCCCCCTTTTCCTGAAGTTTCCCTGCCGGACTGCTTTATTTGCTAAAGGTGACCAGCTGTGCCGATTGCATACATGCCGCACATGGAATCTGAAAATGCTTGAAGTGTTTCAGGCTCACTCCTCTAGCAGAGTACCTTGATGAGCAGCAAAGAAGCATCCTGGTTCAGAGACTGTCATTGTGACAGTGACATGGGGCCTTTAAAAGGGGGTTGGTGATGGCAGAACCTTGCATTCCTACTGTATTCATTACCTACCAGATTTGCATTTGGCTGTGTGTCACTTTGCACCCCCTTGTTATGGGTTTTTTAAAAAGTGTTTCCAGGCCGTAGGGTGGGTTAGATAAGCCTTTGGGTGCCTTTAATTCTATACCTCTAAAATGGTGTCCAATGAAACCGTCACTCTGGGCACCACCTCATTCATTTCCCCCCCCTGTAGTGATGATAAAGTGTGATATATTGGCCAGCTTCCATCTCCAGGAATCACCTGTTGTGCACACCATTCATTCAACAAAGAGGAGCTGTGGCTTAGTGGTCCAGCACATGTTTTTCATGTTTGGGATCTTGGGAAGATATTGCCCATTCGAGTTATATTACATGAGGTAGGTCTGGCTTCATGCATTCATACACCATACAGCAGGCAAGTGGTTTTACTGCAGATTGGTTTCTTGGCCTACACAGTGGAAGAAGGTTTCCACTGCAGTGTGGAACACATTGCCAAGGCTTCTCTTTTGGCCACCATTCACTGTAAGTTTGTGGCAGAAGTCCCTGATGGTATCCATTAACATGGCCCATTTGTGTTCTCTCTCTCTCTCTCTCTCTCTCTCTCTCTCTCTCTCTCTCTCTCTCTCTCTGATTTTAGTTCAAGGGTGTTACATACAAGGTGTTGATTACAATCTAAAATCCAGCTCTTAGGTGGAACTCCAGTAAAGCTCTCTATACCAGGGACCTGCTTTGAGTTTTCACAACAAAAAGAATCCTGCAGAGTAGTCCAGAAAGCCTCAGCTGACATGTGCCATTCTGCTATGGGATACACTTACAGAATTCTTCTTTCCCAGGCTTCCTGGCAAATACAGAGTTAAGGTGGCACCTGGAGATCTCATGTTATTACAGTTGGTCTCCAGATGACCAAGATCAGTTCCCTTGGTGAAAAATGGCCGCTTTGGAGGGTGGCCTCTATGGCATTATACCCCGCTGAGGTCCTTCCCCTTCCCAAACTTCCCGAAGCTCCACCCCCAAAATCTCCAGGTATTTTCCAACCCAGAGCTGGCAACCCTAAGTTATAGGTTGATAAAGACTCATCTTCATGTCTTCTGTGCAGTCTCACATGGGCTGCCTGAGGGGAGGCCTGCCATGGAGAAGTTTTCTACAAGCTTCTAGAATTCTACAGCTGAGTGTTCCCCTTCCCCACAGCAGAGCCCAGGCTCTGTTCCAGCCCAAATGATCACGTGACAAGGGCCCCAGTCACACGGCAAAGTTGCCGCGGGAGAGGCACGGATGGTGGGTGGATTATCTGGGCGCGATCACACCCCAACATCTGGGAAGTGGAGTGCACCCGTGGCTTACCGCCGACAATGTGCCTTAAAAAACGAGTACCTCCAAGGTACTAGTAAACGTTTGCCACGGGCTGCCTCCAGACTCCTGTAGTGTGATCACGCACCTGTAGTGTGATCATTCCCCTCCGGTCCCTCGTTTACCCGCCGGCGCCGAGGGAACGACCCGTGGTGTGCCGCCGGCACGTCTGTTCGCGTAATCGCGCATCAAACTGTGCCGGGGCAATTAGCCATGCCTCTCCCCCCCCCCCCCCCCCCCCCCGCCTCCGCCGCCCACGGCGCCCCCGGTGGGTGGGGGGAGCACTCTTCCCTCTGTCCTCTTTCCACTGCCCGGGAGATAAAGAATACTGAGTATGGCCAACAGCAGGGAAGGAAGGAGGGATGTGTGCCTGCACAGAAGACACTCGAAAATCAGTTACAGGTGAGTACAACTGTGTTTTCCATTCTTCCCATACCTTGCAGATATTTTTGCCACAAACATATTAGCAAATGTTCACTGTATTTGACACATAAGGTGTGAAGGAGAGACACATGTCTCCCAGTGTGCAGGGGCATGCAGTTGGCACCAGGTGCTGTAGGTTCTGGTGTCCCTGCAGCAAACCCTGCTGCTTAAGTCAGAAAAGCCAAAATGCCTAAAAACATTATTTGATTTATGAGTCGTAAAAAACACGTCTTAGCATTGTGTCAATCTGATCTAAGCTGAGGTGCCGCTATAAATATATGACAGGTTTGATTTCCAAGTCAAATATGGTGATTCAGCTACAAATCCTGAATCCTTATGTCTGATTCTATCCAACGTACTTTCCATTGGGATAAAATTATTGGAGGCTGAAAGCACAAGATGGTCGGAGGATGAAAAACAGAGGCTGCATGCAGGAACTCTTCACAAGCCAATGTGGGCAGTGTGTAAGAATTGCTGTGAAATTCCCATCTGGATGTACATCTGTCCCCACATCCAGCTAGAAGCAGCAGAGGAGAAAGACGCCATCTGTGTCCTTACATAGATCTGGATGTTCCTCCTGTAGAAACCAGTGTAGATGTCATCCTCTTTTGGAAGGACATCCTGACGTGCATCTGATTTGCAACTCTGATTCCTAAAAAAAACTTGAATGTTTTGGAGACATTGTGAAATTTCTGTGGATATTTGAGGTTACAGAACAGAAAACTCCACAGAAAGAAAGGGACAGGGTTCTCACATCTTTGTATTAGAGTAAAGCCACAAAAGTGAGAATTATGTTTTATACTGGAGTCTCATCCATTGCTAATTATTTCTATTACTTCGTTGTTGCTTTTTGCAAGATTTGTATATGTGTTTATATGCATTAAGTATCAGGAACAGTGTTTCCTGATCTCCCTTGTCTCCCTTTATCAGCATCTTTCACCAGCAAGTGAAGATTTCTTTGTTTTGTCTGGTGTGCCCCCATAACAGTTATAGGCCCTCCTTTTGGTGATCTTTGTTCATGTGGTTTTTATTGAATTTTATGATTGTAACTGTATTTTAAATGTTTAAACATTTGGATGTTTTTGTGGACCCAGATAGGATGGAAAGGTGGCCTAAAATGTTTTTAAATAAATAAATATTTGGGAGAGCCGGGGGGGGGGGGGAGAGATTGGTGCTTGCTACACCTACACTTGAGCTGCGGTGGCTCAAGTGGTTAAGACGCTGAACTGCAGGCTGTGGAAGGTCAGTAGTTCAGCAGTTCAAGACCCGGGTGCCGCAAGACGGAGTGAGCTCCTGTCTCTAGTTCCAGCTCCTGCCAACCTAGCAGTTCAAAAGCAAGAAAGTGCAAGTAGATAAATAGGTACCACTTCGGGGGGAAGGTAACAGCGTTCCGTGCCCCTTGGTGTTTAGTCATGCCGGCCGCATGACCATGGAAACATCTTCGGACAGCGCTGGCTCTTCGGCTTTGAAACGGAGATGAGCACCGCAACCCTAGAGTTGGATTCGACTGGCTTTTGAGCAAGGGAACCTTTACCTTTACCTTTTTTTACATCTACAACAAAGAAACTTCCAGTTAATCAATCGGTCAGTCAGTCATTACAGTCATAGACCAGCAGAATAAAACATACATTAACAAAGTAGTTATAAGACAATATATACAGTCTCCTGTTAAAATACATATAAAAAGCAAATACATGGCACTGAATCAACACAGTAGCTCGGTAAGCTCTGGCATCTGTGCAGAATCTGGCAACTTCATCCAAGGTTTCAGATTCAAGGTCTGAAAGGAGCTATGCCTTTCCTCTGATTTTCCTGGGTTTTCCTGAGAGATGTCCAAGCTGCAGTATGTGTGCTGGGGAAGACCTGTGTTGCATTTGCTTTGCCAGGCAGAAGCAGCTGAGAGCCACATTGAGGGCTGCTTCCCTGCTAGGACCTTTTTGGCCACTGAAGGTCTCCTTTTCCATAATTAAATGCAAGCAGAAGTGAAATGGTAGATCCCTGCTACACTTCCTATAGTGCTATCCCTCCCCCAAAAAAACACCTGGCAATTTTTGTCCCCACAGGCAAAATCCTGCTCTAATATTGACTTGGAAGTACTGTTCAGCAATGTCCTTGCTTATCCTTGCAATTAACCCTGTATTGTTATATTTATATTTCTTGGGTATAAATTATATTTTGTTCCCTTTTTTGTCCCAGAGTCACCTCTGCTTATCTGTGCTTAATGAATTACTTCCTTCTCACTCTTGTAGAATTCCTAAATAGTCAGTATTTCCCCCCTGCCCCATAAAGGCTTTGATGACTGCTTTTCTCCTTTCAGCAAAATGGATTGCTGTTTTTATTTTATTTTTCATGATCATAATATCAGAACTGGACAATTATACAAAGAAAAGCAGTAATTCGAGCTCCCTCTTCCCCAGAATAAGCAATAATGAAGGATTCATTCAGGAATGCTGTGTCACCCACAATGAAGCAGAAGTAATTCAGCTAAGATGCAGGGACTGCTTTAAAACAGAACAGTGAAGTACAGAAATGTAAGAGGGGAAAATAGCCTTTCTCAGTGCCATCCTAAGCAGGTGATCTCAGAATCCTACTAAGGTCTGCCATGAAAGTGTTCTTAGAATGGCACTGTGTCTTTTTGAGTCCACATGTGTGAAGCTAGCCCTGCTAGGTTACCAACCTCCAGAGCTTTTTTTGTAGAAAAAGCCCAGCAGGAACTCATTAGTATAATAGGCCATACTCAACAGCAGGAACTCATTAGCATATTAGGCCACACCCCTGACCACACAGCTCATTTGCATATTAGGCCACACCCCCATGTTACCAGAAGTGTGGTCATCCAACCCTACCCACCTTTTGCTTCTTATTCTCTTTAACTTGTTTGTTGTTCAAACCCAGGGCCTTTTTTTGTAGCAGGAACTCCTTTGCATGTTAGGCCACACACCCCTAACGTAGCCAATCCTAATGAGTTTCTGCTGTTGGGTGTGGTCTATTATGTTAATGAGTTCCTGCTGGGCGTGGCCAACTTGGGAGCCAGCCGGAACAACGTTCCTGTGCGTTCCTGCCCAAAAATAGCCCTGCCAACCTCCAAGTAGGGTGTGGAGATGTCTCAGAATTACAACTGATCTCCAGACATCAGAGATCAGTTACCCTGGAGGAAATGGCTGCTTTGGAGGGCAGACTCTGGTGGCATTTCATCCTGCTAATATTTCTCTATGTTCCAGTCCCCAAATCTCCAGGAATTTGCAAACCTGGAGTTGGCAACACTAGACCCTGCAGTTGTGTTTTAAAAGTCTGAAAAATAACACAGAAAACAGTGGATTGTGACCTTGTCTGGATTCTCTATAAAAGCCTAATCAACAACTGATATCTATTCCAGATTAAATGGTTAGCATGGAAGCAACCAAGGAATGTATGAATTATGAAATTGGATCTCTGTTAGAATATGAAGGAATCTTGACCCCCCCCACCCGCCATACACACATACATACTGCTAAGGGCATCCCAATGCCAAATTGCAGTGTCTGGTTTGTTACAATTTGGATCAATAAATAGTCCATCCAATTTAATAACACTTAGAGTTTACGTGACACTTTTAATCTCCAAAGTACTCAGTAAACATTAAGTGGTTCTTGGGTACTCATTGGAAATATGTGAATGAGTATTATAAAACCTGTGCATATAACTTTTAGAGATAATTAAAATAAGAATTTGGGGTAGCTGAAGAATAAAAGATTATCTGTATCTGTTCTCATTGTGGGAAATGCACACTGTATTTTTAAAATGAGTAAATACAAAATGCACTGCAGCCTCAGATGACAAAAACAGAAATACAGGAGAGGAAGCATATAACCTAATCAAGGATTATGAGTTAGATACAGACTAAATCTTCTGCTGATGGAATTCCAATTTCTGCATCCTCCTGCAGACCCCCAAACCCCACCACCCTTGCCATCCTGTAGGTTCCGCTGCCCCCAAGAAGCAGCATTTTGCGGAGATCAGAAGGCTGCGATGGGAGGGGAGAAATCAGGAAAGTTCTGCTCTGCTTATAGAAGTGCCTTCTGTCAATGGAAAATGTAGTCTGGATCCAGGTCTCTAGCTAATATTGTGAACCCTGGTACTTTCTGACTACTTAAAGGCATCTATAAATGTAGACACTGATATTAAATTGTCCAAAGAAGCTAATTTTATTTTTGCTCATTTAAACGCACTATTAACTTATTAGTTCAACAGAGAAGGTATTTAAGCTACAGTTTGAGTGCAATCGTAGAGCTTCCCTGAATCATATTCAAGCATCAGGCCAAATATTAAGTTCCAGCTGTGTCCTTCCTGACTTTCTTTCTCCTTATATCAAGTCCTTCCTCAACCACCATGACTTTTTCCATGGTGCATAGACCTCTGCACAGCCCAGGTGGCACACTACAGAGAATATACATTCGGCCAGTCCCACTTCCCCCTCACATCTGCTGCTGGAAATGTTGCCTGCAGCGTGACTTGTCCACACATATCTGAGCCCTGTCAGCCCCTTTTGAGCTCTACCCATGAAGGGACTGAAAGGAGTGTGAAAGAGTTATGCTGTGCTCCCTTCTCTAGAGAGTCAAATATGTGCATCCATCCATGCATGCATGAAGGACCGCTGTACTTGGCAGAGGGCTGAAGAGTGGCATTTAGAGTTCTTTGGCAGGATTACCCAGGTAGATGGGCAAGAGTGATCCGGCAGACATTATATACTTGGACTTCCAAAAGCCTATTGACAGGGTCCCAAAGACTTCTGAGTAAATTTAGCAGTCACGGCATAAGAGAACATATCCTCTTATGGATTTAAAATTGGTTAAGCAACGTGAAGCCCAAGTAAATGGACATCTATCTCAGTGGAAGGAAGTGAGCAGTGGGGCTCCCACAAGAATTAGTACTGGGACTGGTGCTATTTAACTTGTTAATGAATTATCAAGAATTCAGAGTGAACAATTCTTGTGACTAAGTTTATAGATGATACCTAGTTATTCAAAGGGAAATGGGAAAAAGTCCAAGAGGATCTCTTCAAATTGGGCAAGTGGGCAATGTTTCAAATGAGGCCCTATGCAAATAATACAAGGTAGAGCAAAAAAAAAGGGGGGGACTAACATTGGAGTAAAAAAGGACCAACTTTAACTACGATAAGTACTGAAAATGACAGAGAAAGAGATTTGGGTGTTGTAGTAGATAGATGAAAATGTTGACTGAGTGTATGGCTATGGTGAAAAAGCAAACTCAATACCAGGAGTTATTAAGAAAGGATTTGTAGTCCCCTGGTATTGCTGGGTGGCGTAGCCACACTGTAATATTGTATACAATTCTGGTCATCCTACCTCAAAAAGATACTTCCCACCTGGAGAAAGTGCAAAAGAGATCAGGAAATAAGATGCTTAAGGAGTTGGAGCATCTTTTCCATGAGGCAAGTGCAGAAGAGATTAAGGCTTTCAGTTTTGAGGAAAGGCAGCTAAGGGGAGACAAGATAGAGGTCTACAGATTTATGTGTCGAATGGAGAAAGTCTCTCTCTCTCTCTATCATCTATCTATCTATCTATCTATCTATCTATCTATCTATCTATCTATCTATCTATCTATCTATCTCATTTGGCTGACGTCAGTTCTCATCTTTGCAAGACTAAAACTGCACCCTTTACAAATCTGGTTCATCCGCAATTATGACCTCTCACAAAATGCACACACTGTCGTCCTATCCCCTCCTCCTAGCATACAGGACTCTTTACTCTGGTGGACTGTCCCTTTGAATATCCTCCAGGGAGCGCCCTTCCACCCTCCGTCGCCCGAGCTCACCATAACGACGGATGCTTCTCTGACTGGGTGGGGTGCACACTCCATGGGCCTCTCTGTTGGAGACAAATGGGACACACGGATGAGGAAGCGTCACATAGACTTCCTAGAACTGCTGGCTATACGACATGCAGTAGCCAGCTTCCTACCGTTGATCAAAGGAAAATGTGTCACGGTCCTCACGGACAACACCACAGCACTTTCCTACGTCAACCGGCAGGGAGGCACAGTGTCCCTTCGCCTATGCAACCTTGCCATTCAACTGTGGGACTTATGCATAGCCAACAACATATTCCTGGTGGCCATTCACATTCCTGGTCACATGAACGTGCAGGCAGACCATCTAAGTCAAGCGGGACTCAGCCTTCACGAGTGGGGGATGAACACAACATACCTCCTCCCACTCTTCCACAAGTGGGGAGCTCCCCAAGTCGACGTCTTTGCCACACGAAACAACACAAAGTGTCCTCTGTTCTGCAGTCGAGGAGGCACAGACCAACATTCTCTGGGAGACGGCCTCCTTTACCCTTGGTCTACAGGACTCCTTTACCTGTTCCCCCCCTTACCTCTGCTTCTGAGAGTGGTCCGCAAGATTCTCTCCGACGCCGCGGATTGTATTTTGATAACTCCATGGTGGCCAAGACAACCTTGGTTTTCAACAGTCCTCGAGCTATCACAGGGAACTTACCATCAATTCCCTCCAGCTCCGGACCTCCTCCTCCTCTCCGACTCCCCTGTCCTCCATCACGACATACCACAGCTAAAATTGATGGCATGGAGGATCGTGACACCGGCTTCTTCACCCGTGTAAGTATTGTCCTGTTGAATTCCAGGAAACCCACTACGCGGAAGTCCTATGATTATAAATGGTGTAGGTTCTGTTCTTCGCTTGGGGATGACGCCCCTTGAGCCACCTCTGTTGGTCTTGAATGAATCTTCCAGTTCCTCCTCACCCTAGCTGACTCGGGACTTTCCCATGCATCGTTCCGAGTTTATTTGGCCGCTCTTTCAGCCTACCATGTTCCAGTTGACCACGTCGAAGATAAACAGGTTGCTTACCTGTAACTGATGATCTTCGAGTGCATTCACACCACCCGCCCTCCTTCCTCGCTGCTGTCAGCTTCTATATTCTTGAATAGGGATTGATTTGCAGTGGTTTGTAGGAACTGGCGGGATGTCCGCGCCCACCCCTCTGGGCATGCGCGGTGGGGTTCCTGCGCATGCCCGAGGGACTGGGTGCAAAAATCCGTTAAAAGAGCTTGCTACAGCACCGATCGATCCAGCGCGTGCGCACTAGATCCCATGGGTGTGAATGCACAGATGACCACTTGAAGACCATCAGTTACAGGTAAGCAACCTGTTTATCTCCATCAGTTGATTCACTTAAAGGTTTTGAGGGAGTGTTGATATGAGAATGGGAAAAATTTCCCCGGAGCATGTATTTGTGAACCTGATGGCTTTGATGATGGTTACTCTGAACTGACGGATCTTCCTCCCATGCAGTGTAGTAGATTGATCCATTTCCAGGACAAGACTGGGAGACTGAAGAACTTCCGCATCTGGGACGAAGAGTTCTATCTTGCTTTTGCCACTGTCGTGTTTTAGGAAAACCCAAGTACTCAAGCCCTCCATGATGTCTGTGTTTTAATGGGCTCAGGGTTCATTAACTGGAGAGTGCACAGATGTTTTGACAGTGGGGAAATGAAAATTTGCATACATTCCCGAGTTAACAAGCAAAACAATCTGGCATCTGCATCTCTTTCTCTGCCCCCTGGAAACATCATCCTTGGGAGGCAACACTTTGGATGGGGAACTCTTGCCAATGTTCGCCAAGCCAAGGGCCAGAAGCGGAACGACACTGTGCGCCTAGATGTGAAATATACAGGCAGAAGTATACAGCGTATTAGAGAACTTGATCTCTGTCTTTCTCTGGCCAAATTTAGAGCATATTGAATGTGTTCTGTGTTTTGGGGGATTGGGTGGGCCCCACTTCTCTGGAATCCAGACTCTGGATGAACCTGAAATGAAACCCAGAATCCTACCATAACTGCTGTCCAAAATTTAGGCAAAACCAGGATCAGATCTCAATCCAGACCTCCAGTGCTGCAAACTCAGCCTAGTTCTATGTTCTTATATAATTCCCCCCCCACACACACTTCTTGGGGAATGCTGTTGTTCATCTGTGAACTACATCTAGCCTTTCATAGAAATAGAACTCTAGCAGAGGTTTTTGATGGCCAGCCGTTGTTGGTTTTTTTCCTTTCCCAGTGATCCCTGCTCTTATGCCTACAGTCTGGATGTTATGTAGTGGGTTGCCGCATGGATAAACGACCGACGACGACGTGGTGCATGGCACGCTTTATTTGGTACACAACAAGAAGAACAAGGACAAACGGCCGGCAGGCCAACTATATACATACCTGGGGACACACCCCTGGTCACCATTGGTGGGTTTGGATCTCCCGCCATGGTTCCCATTGGTTCCCCAGTGGAGGGACTAGGAGCCTAGTCCCTATTGTTCATCCAGAGCCAAGCTCTGGCTGTTCGCTGGCCCCCGGTGGTGGTCAGCATACACTACACTGGAACTATTCTTTTGTACAGTATTTCTGTGTCATCTTGTATATAAAACTGTGTCTGTTGCAAACCAGAGGCAAAGACTTCCTAGAAAGGTCTAGAGAAAATAAATATGCAGATGCTAAAGTGTTATCCACTGACTTTCAGGTTTTAATTCTTAAGATTCTGGAGAACTTTGCACAGGTTTTTTTTGGGGGGGGTACTTCCTCTTTTCTTTAAAATAAAAAAGAACTTTGATCCACAGTAATTATAGAATATCCCTTTACAATTCTCCAGTAGAGATGGCCTTTATAAGACAAAGCAGAATATTGCCAATTAGGAATCTCTATTTAGAACGCAGACAAGCCCAGATGGTATAACCAAAGCATTGGGGAGCGGTTGCTCTGCATGTTGTTTGAAACTTAGTTTGATGATAACCCAAAATTTCAACAACAACAAAAAGTTTCTGGAAAGAAGGAAAAAAGAGTGAGTGAGACGTCTTCTAGTGTCTTGCTAATCATAGCTATGGTCTGTCTTGTTCACCATGCTGTCTTCAACAGGAGACAAGCAGACTATGGGGAAATAGCAATGAGCAAATCCCCTGGTTCCAGTCTGTCATCATTTCTCTGATTTTCTGCACGTAGGCATTCCATTCCTCTGGCATTCCACTGCTTTCTTTAGAACTTCTGTTCCTTCTTCTTTTTCTTCTTTTTCCTCTGTTTGCCATTTCACCCCAGAACAGTTTTTGAACATGTATTGATCTGAGCATGTATTTTACTTTACAGTTTAATATGATATTCCATGTGTGCTTGGCTGAATAGGGCAGTCATGCGCTGTTCCTGCCAATATGCATTTGAATGCACACATTAGTTAATTGTTCCTTAGGCAGTGAGAGGAGGGCAACAAAAAGGCACAGTTGTGTCCATTCCAATGTGTTGTGCCAGTCAGGTGAGCAGATCAGCAGAAGCAGATTCCATATGCATCCTAACAGTGAAGTTCTCAAATCAGAGCATGGTGGAAGCTATAGTTACCATCTTCAAGATGGGGCCTGGAGTTGTTAAAAATTTACAACTGATCTCGAGACTACAGAGATTGATTCTCCTGGAGGAAATGGAAGCTTCAGGAGGCAAACTCTATGTTACACCATAGAGTCTAGGACATGGGTGTCAAACCATGTGGCCCGGGGGCCAAATCAGGCCCCTGGAGGGCTTCTGTTAGGCCCACAGTGGAACTGGCTGTCTTCTGCTTCTTCTTCCAGTTCTGCCGCTGCTGCATAATTGTAGGTTTGCAGCTTACAGATACACACCTGAACAGCATACTCAAGATTGCAGCAGCACAGACATTTTGATGCAATAATTCAGAGCAAGAGGTGTCAGTTATCAGACACTATTAAATAAAACATTGCAAGAGTACTAATGTTTTAAGCATGTTTTTATTTTAAGTAAAAAAAAACCTTTGTGTTTGTGTTCTTTATAAAGTTCATATCTCCACTACCTGGCATTAAATTTTATGACACACATGACCCGGCCCAACAAGGTCTCATTTATGTCACATTTGGCCCTCATAACAAATGAGTTTGACACCCTTGGTCTAGGACAAACAGAAGTCCTAGAGTGATATCACATCCCCTTTCCTCATAAACGGCACCATCCCCAGGAAGTGCTATCAAATGTTAAGGGATTTCCCAAGGCAAAGCTGGCAACCCTAGTAAAAACATGAACTCCTTTGGAGTAAACTCTCTAAATATGGAAGTTTGCTTCTGGCTGCTGCAAATATCAACCAGGGACATCCGTCATCTGTTTATTTAATCTTCGTTTGTTTCATAAGTTAGTTGTGCTATTTACAACAAAGAACAGCAGTTTCTTCAGTTGGCTATTTGTTTACCTTTCTATTACTAAAATAGTACCTTAGGCTATTTGTGGCATGAAAACTAAGAATGAAAAGTGACACATGCAGTAAAACACACAGCAAAACTTAAAACGACAAACCAGCAATCTAAAAGGAAGACCAGGCACAGTTTTTTTTAAAAGCAGTCGTTAAAAAAGCTGCCTGGGTCAAGTACAGGGCTGCCCACTCACCTGTGGTGGGAGCTTTGAGATCCAGGCGAGGTAGAGAACTCGCAGAGGTGGGGCGAGGAAGAAGACGGGGGGAGCTAAGAGGGGGTTAAGTCAGGAAAAGGAAAGCAAGCACAAGGGTGCCCCCAGGACGAGAAAGTTGGGAGAGCAGACGGGCAGAGCCAGGGACAGGCAGGCGGGAAAGCATTAAGTTGAGGCGTGATAAGGAAGTGTTGCATTTATTCAGTTTTTCCAGCATTACAAAACAACAACAACACTCAATTGATTTTTTTCTAGAAATTCTAGCTCTCTGGTTCATTTGCTTGGTAGAAATTTTTGCCTCTACTGATACCACTTCTCCCCTGCCACCCATTCGCCACTTCTTCTGGTTTCTCACAGGGCACATTGTTTCTGTTTGTTTGTTTTTAAGTTTGAGATTTATTTTTTTAGTTGAGACAATGTCTCCGTGTGCCTTCAGTGTCTGCCCAGGAACCCAGCTAATCTTGCAGTTAGTTCTCAGGTGGAGACAACCGACCACGCAGGTGCAAAGAGCAGGCAACGCAGTCTAGGCAACGTTAGAATACATCTGCGAAGAGGTGACGGTCAGCAAACAACTCCATGTGTGACACCAGTTGATCGATTCAGTGACTGGAATGACCATCAACCTGGCAAGTCCTGCATCCTCTTCAGTAAATGAGATTTTTTTATTTCTTGAACAAGGGCAAAAGCAGGGCTCTTTTTGTAGAAAAAGCCCAGCAGGAACTCATTTGCATAATAGGCCACACCCAACAGCAGGAACTCATTAGCATATTGGGCCACACCCCTGACAGCACAGCTCATTAGCACATTAGGTTGCACCCCCATGTTACCAGAAGTGCGGTTATCCAACCACACCCACCTTTTGCTTGTTATTCTGTTTAGCTTGTTTGTTGTCAAAACCCAGGGCCTTTTTTTGTAGCAGGAACTCCTTTGCATGTTAGGCCACACACCCCTAACGTAGCCAATCCTAATGAGGGTCTGCGGTTGGGTGTGGCCTATTATGCTAATGAGTTCCTGCTGAATGTGGCCAACTCGGGAGCCAGCCGGAACTCCGTTCCTGTGCGTTCCTGCCAAAAAATAGCCCTGGGCAAAAGTAGACACAGGAGCTGCTTGGCCCAGTTCTGTGCTTTAAGGTGAACTGTACGGGAGGACATTGAGGTGATCTGATGAGGAGCTGGCTTTGTGGTTAAGGGAGGGTGTCTGAGCAAGACATGTTTTGTCTGTCAAGCGTCATTGCAAAGAAGGGATCAGCACATTTATTCCAAGGCAGAGATTTGGCAGCGAGAGGGTTGACCAGCTCAGACATCTGGGAAGGAGTCCCAGTACAAGGGCACAACAGTGTCCAGTAGCCCCCAGCCATGTCACCCAAGGCCCAGACACAGAACAGCTGTAGAGCTGCCCACCAAGAAGAGAAGAACACCAGCCATTTTGGCAGTCTTGAGGACAGCACCCAACCATGCAGACCCCCCCACACTGAGGCCTGCTTCCACACCAGCAACCACCACATCTCCTGAAGATAAGCACAGTGGCCCATGGAAGTGGGCTCTGTGAAAGTGGCCCATGGAAAGGGGTCCTGGGAGCGTGGCCCATGGAAACCTTCAACAGAAACGCCTCCCGTAATGGTTTGTTGCACCCCTCTAAAATGTGCCCTGGATTTTCTTGTAAATGTGTAGTTGCTGGTTAAGATTGCCTCTATTCTTCTCATCCCACAACAAAAGAAATTGTCAGCTAGCACAGCTGAGCAGTCATTAGGCTGAGATGGTTTAGCCCTTGATAGTAAATGCTTTGCGGCTTCTGGGCAGTCTTCAAGGGCAACTCCAGCTAGTGTGCCTTACAGTAATCCAGCCACAAAGCTGTATATATGATTAACCTCTTTATTTTCCCGTGCTTTCTTGTTTAAGTGGCTCGAGGCCTATTCATATTCTTTTTTTTATTATTTTCTTTCCCCTACACAGAAAGGACTTCTGGTTAGAAAACAACTTGCAAGCCACGTGTGATGTATTTCACAATGTGTATGAGCTCTGGGGAAGTGAGGGTTGATCATATTTCCCCAGCAAGTTTACACACAGCAGAACGCATGTGTGTGCAATCAACCCATGTGGTTCTTTGTATGTGAATTGCAAAGCATCTTCTAAATGAACTGTGTTCTTTCTTTAGGGAAACATTGTAATGCATGAGGAGAAATGCCATACAAAGACTGGGCTGCATATAAACCAAGAAGACAGGTCCCTGACCTCTGGGCTCTTGCAATCGAAATGCCCGCAGTGTGTCGGTGTCGAGGGAAGAGGGTATATCTAGGCAACAAACAGGTGTTCTGTCTGGGTTAGGTGGAGTACATGCAGGCAAGATAAGCTTGGGGATCTCTGCTCTAGCCACATCCACGAGCCCTTGGACTTGAGGAATGAAAGGCAAATGGGGGGCGAGGGAATTCCTGAGCGTCATGGTGCATATGTGCAGAGATTGTGAATTAAATCAAAGGTGGCGCGGCTCTTTCTTCTGGCACGTGCACCTCTTTCTCCCTCTGTGCTGCGGTTTCCCATTGGCTTGGCTCAGCAGGAGGATTTTCCTGTTGCTTCGGCAGCCTCTCGAGGCAAGCGCTGGAATCTTGCCTGAGCCGAGGTGTTGCTTCTCCCGTTTCATCTTTGCGAAAAAGGGGAGCCATTCTCGCAGACACTGCCGCGAGCCTTGGAGGCTCCCCTCCCCACCCCACCCCCAGACCTCCTGCCAGGGGTCGACCCCAGCTTGCTCCGAGGGCCCCATTTGTCTCCGAGCCAGCAAGACCCTCTTGGCGGCCTGGCCTCCGACTCGGAAACAACCCCAGTCGGAGCACCTTCCTTAAATCATGTATATTGCACACAGTCTGAATGCTCATTGGAAGGCCGCAGCGGTGGCAGGAAAGGATTTACCACACCCAAACTCACTTGACAGAAAAACAAAATTCCAACATAATTTTAACCAGCTGTGGTAGGAAAAGGAGACAGAAAACAGCGTGGGGAGCGAGAGAGGGGTACCAGAGGAGAGAGGAGAGGTCGTCCTGCTGGGAACACGCTTGCTGCAGGAGGAGAGAGCCACGGCACTGCTTGGCAGCTATTGCCAAGTGGAAATCTTCCTGGGATGTCTTCTGGTTGCTGATACAGGTGCCTGTGATTATCACCCACACCAGAGGTGGGCACGGTGTTGTGTGTAAAGGTGAAGGGCTGCTTCTAGGGGTTTCTCTCGAGAAAGGGCCAGTAATCAGCTTCTGCTTCCGCTTGTCTGTTGCCTCAGGCGACTCCTAGAAGGCAATTAGCACATTTGGAAAGTCAGTTAATTATCCCACAGCGGGATTCAGCAGGGCATCTCCCATATATTAGGGAAGGCAGAACTGGAGCTCGTGAAATCCAGCACAATATCTGTGCTGCTGTTCCTGAGCCCTGAAACCCTCCAAAGCGTACCCCGATCCCACCCCGGCCTGAATTGCTGGAGGGCAGATGCTTTTACAATGTGTTGTGGCCCCTGGGCTTGTGTGGTGGGTTCAGGTGCAGTCAGCACAATTGTCCCTTTGCACAAGATGGGCTTCCTGACTTGCAGGGCCTAAGGTAGCAGTTGCGGATACTTGTGTCATAGCTTTCTGGTTAAATTGGGACTGAGGTGGGTGGGATCCGACTGTTGTAGCTTCTACTAGTGATGGACAGGTTACTGGAAGAAATAAAATAGGAAGGAGGGCTCCATCAATTCTTTTTTTCTTCTTCCTTACCTTATGTTTCCCAAGAATCAGTCCTTAAAAGCATCCATAACGAGCTAAATAACCTTTCTGCTCTCCCAGCTGACACCGGTGCCAATGAGAGTCCTTGCAGCCGCCAGGGGGCATGTTTAGCACTGGGAGAAGGGGAAATGAGCACTCAAAGGAAAATGTTAACGTCCTGGAAATGTTTGAAGGCGTGGGGACGGGAGGGGGGGGGGAAATCCCTTTTATAAAAATTTAGTTGTGACCTCCATTGTGTGTGGCTTGTTGTTGTTGTTGTTTTTGAGAATAGATGCAATAGAAATGATGGCAGTACACCTCACCCATTTCACCCAACCTAGATCCTAGCCACACCATGCTTCCCCAGAGCAAACAAGCAATGGCAGCACAGAAAACGAAAGAAGAAAAGTATTACTACCCAATCACAGCTCAGTAAGTCTTAAAATACTAAAATGAGCATTATACGTGCATGCGTATTCACACATACACATGATCACTCACAAGGGTATTTGTGTGTGCATCCATATGCATGTGTATCTATGCGCACACCATAATAGCAGCCTATGAAAGAAAACTAACCAAGAAGCGGTAAATGGAAAAGGCTTGGCCTGTTGCTTGAAATGTAGAAGGTCAGGTGCAGTGTTCCCTCTAAGCTGAGTTAGTGTGAGCTAGCTCACAGTTTTCCAGCCTTCAGCTCACACGTTTTTGTCTTGGCTCAGGAAGGTTGGCTCCAGAGCAAACTAATGTATGCAGGAGCCAAATTGCTCACTCACAACTTTAATGCCAGTAGCTCACAAAGTAGAATTTTTTGCTCACAAGAGTCCACAGCTTAGAGGGAATATTGGTCAGGTGCCAGATGGGGAGGGCATTTTATAGACAGGAGCTGTCACCTAAAAAGCCGCCTTTCAGAGTTTCCAGCCATTTTATTTCTTCTAGTGGGGGCACCCAAAGCAAGGCCTCCATAGATTATCTCAGGTGTATCATATGGGAGCAGGTGATCCTTTAAGTTCCCTGATTCTAAGCCGACTAGGGCTGTAAAGGTCAATACCAGCACGCCAGGTTGTGCCCAGAAGCTTGATAGATCAGTGGTGCCATTTAATACTGGGGGAAATGTGATCCTGGTAACTTCAGTCAGGCAGCAGAGTTGCTGCTGCATTGTTCCGCGTGCCATGACCACTTCTAGATCAAGTGGCAGTGGCTAGATCCCGCTTCTCAAGGTAACAGCTCGGCTTTCTCACCATATTGAGCTAAAGTCCTCTGTGCCTCAATGGAGTCTCAAGCTTCCATCCAGCACTTCACATTGCAATCTTGTACAACAATCCTTTGAAGTAAGAGAATATTTTTATTCTCTTATTACGGAGGTAGAGAGTGTATGGCTTGCCTGAGCGTCACCTAGTGAATTCATGGTCGACCTGGGATTTGATCTGGGGACCTCCAGATTTGAAGTTGGGGGGACTGTGGCTCAGTGGTAGAGCATCTCCTTGTCAGGCAGGAGGTCCCAGTTTCAATTCCGGGCACCTCAAGTTTAAAGGATGAGGTAGTAGGTGATCTGAAAGACCTCCACCAGAGACCCTGGAAAGGCACTGCCAGTCTGAATAGACAATACTGACCATGATAGACTAATGGTCTTACATGGTATGGGGGGGGGGGGACGAAAAAACCCCTGAGCGTCAAGTCTGTAACCTAGAACGTTAAGCAGCTAAAACATAGAACAAAATCTATTTATTGCAAAGTACACAGTAAATGGAGCTGCGGTGGCTCAAGTGGTTAAGATGCTGAACTGCAGGCTGTGGAAGGTCGGTAGTTCAGCAGTTCAAGACCCGAGTGTGCCGCATGACGGAGCGAGCTCCCGTCTCTAGTTCCAGCTCCTGCCCACCTAGCAGTTCGAAAGCGAGAAATTGCAAGTAGATAAATAGGTACCACTTCAGTGGGAAGGTAACAGCGTTCCGTGCGCCTTGGTGTTTAGTCATGCCGGCCACATGACCACGGAAACGTCTTCGGACAGCGCTGTCTCTTTGGCTTTGAAACGGAGATGAGCACCGCAACCCTAGAGTCGGACTCGACTGGCTTTCGAGCAAGGGAAACCTTACACAGTAACTACAAATTAAAAACAACATTGGTAGAGTGTAGATAAAAACAAAGAGGTAGCTGGTATAACATCACATATATTAAGATATTGCATACAGCAACAGATATAAGTTACACATGCAGTAACCACTAGACCAAACATGTTGCGTCCCTTAGGGCCTTCGGACAAGGCAAGTAGTATATGAATCAATGGAATAGGGTAGCTCCAAATAATAGTTATACAGTTTTGCTGCCGAGGAAGCCTGCATATATTGATGACCCCACATCCATCAGAGATAGGGTTGCCAGGTCCATTTTTGTCCCCGGTGGGGGACTTTGGGGGGCATTCCCGGAGGGGACGAGGCATCCCCAATGTGATGATGTCATGTTGGGGATGTCCCAGCTCCAAGCCCAGCCCCTGTGCACCCGATCCCACTGGCTGTGAGCACTTAAGTCCCTTAAGGTGCCCACAGCCGGAGGGCCCCACCCACTTGATCTCTGAGTGGCATTGCTGCTCAGAGATCAGGTGGGCAGGGGCCCTGTCCCACCGGCTGTGTGCACTTAAAGGGGTTCCTTTTGCTGCTTGGAGATCGGGCATGTGATGCCCTGTCTCTCCTGCTGCATGCAATTAAAGGGGTCCCTTTAAGTGCCCGCAGCCGAGGGCCCCACGTGCCCGATCTCCGAGTGGCATTGCTGCTAAGAGATCGGGCACGCAGGGCCCTGTCTCACCCACTGCATGCACTTAAAAGGGTCCCTTTAAGTTCCCGCAGCCGGAGGGCCCCGCTCGTCCAATCTCCGAGTGGCATTGCCTGCAGCTGCAGCCTGCCCTCTCTCTCAAGAGAGGAGGGACAGGGGTGGCTGTGAGTGTTGGGGCTTGGGGGTGGGGCAGCTGGCCAGGCAGCTGGCCAGGCAGCGGGTAGAACCCCCCAAAAAGTGGGTAACCAGGGGGGTCTGGCAACCCTAATCAGAGATGATACCTTTGTGCGACCATTCTGTTTTTGGCTGCTCCTCTATTCACAGTGTGTTCCCATGTGTCAACCAAAAGTATAAGGCAACTTCTTGTGTCCATGTGAAGCTCACTCTCTTAGTCACTGTGCTGTGCCAGAGTGAAGGAAAGCAACCAAGCAAGGAGAAGCATGTGAAATAAGCGGGGGAGAGAAGAAAGACCTAACAGGAGATTGATCAGCCAACTTCTGGTAACTAAAAAGCACAGCAAATGTGTAAGGCTTCAACATCTTTCTTGGGAGCTCAGGTGTAAAGTACTGAGTCCATACGCGTAAAAGTGAATCAGCTCATAGTTTATTTCAGCTCCAGGATACAAGACAAGGTAGCAGGGTCAGAGACTGCTTAAACCCCCCCAAACACACCACACACACAACCCGTGATAGGCTATCTACAGTGTACTAACACCCATAGGTCCACTCCTAGATCCGGGGTGGCCAATTGGTCCATTCTAGGATCCAAGCCGGCTATTGTCTTTTGAGCGAAGCTTAGCCCTAGCGCATGACCACGTGCTAACCCAACCATGTGTGCAGTCCGCGGTTAATAACAGGGAATATGAGCTTTGCTCGCGGTTTGACTAATCTGCAAACTCACACAGAAGAAGAAATATCTAGCTAGGAAAAGCTAGTGACCTTTTTATTCCCTTAATGGGATACAGTCAGCTGTATGGGCCATCAAGACCAGTTTTTGAGATAGTCTGGTCAAACTTTTTGGAAGGGGGTTACAGATGCCTGGGGGGGGGGAGATCCCTGTCCCTCCCAGCTTTGTAGTCCTTGCAAGATGAATCTTGATCCTGACTGAGCTCTTCTTTGAGACCCAGCAGGCCATCCAGCATTGCAAGATGTTCCAACCTCACCCAGAAATTCAAGCCCAGCTGCTTCTCTGGCAGACTTTTGTCCTGCACCTTCTGGCAGATTTTCTCTGTGAAAAGGATTGTGCTGCTTCCCTCGCTCTCTGGCCCAGTCCATTGGCATTTCTCTGGACTTCTTGTTCCCTGTCTGCTCCTACTGGGGGAGGGAGGCAGAGTACATCTGGGAGGCCTGAGATGGACAGCTGTTCCATATTTCCAGGTCTTCACCTAGAGCAACATCTGTTTCGCTTAAACACACCCTGCACCCTGCTGCTTTAGTGGAAGGCAGGAGCGTGGTGGCAAGGAGCAGGAGGAAATTAAGAGCGCCACACCAGCTTTTGGATTGCTTGCCAGCCAGTTTTCAGTCAATCGATTGTATCGAGGGTGTGATGGCTGTGTTACCTTTTGTAGGCTGAATTCAACAGAGTTTCCCAAGGGAGGGGGTCTGTACAGACATTTGCAAGACAGGCTATGTATCCTCATTTTGCCTGATCTGCAGAGGACACCTGCATTTCTTACTGCCCCGCTCCAGGGCCTGGAAGTTTATTAATATTATACATTTAAACGCACCTTTTCTTCCATCCTTGAACACAGGGAGGCAGGCACAGGTTGGGGGTCCCAAATGGCCTCCTGTCCAGACACTAGTCCAGACCTGCTTAGGGTGGCTGCATCACGCGCCTCCCAGCAGTACCCTAAAGAGCCGTGCCTTTCTCATCTTCAGCCAGCAAAATCTGTAGGTCACGATCTAGACCCTGACCATCGGTAGACAGGCAGTTTGTCTACTTGCAGTGGCAAAAATTCATCTGCTGCCTCTTGTGCAGTGTCAGCTCTGCTAGAGAAGAGGTGCGTGGCTGGAGAGGTCCACTGTGTTTCAAATATTAACCGTTGCATTTTCATGCAGTTTTCCAAGCTTCAGCACTTTGTCGCCCATCGGTGTTCATATCCCTCCCCTCCCCCTCCCCCCCCCCGGCAGCAAGAATAAGGTTCTTCTTGGTTCAAGAGTGTAACACAGAAAGCTGCTTGTCTAGTGAAAGCCACTGCTTGGTGACAAGTAGGACTTAAGCCAAGTGTGGAGGCCTCTTGCACCCTTCTACTCGTGGTCCTGGCCTGGCATGCCACTATTATGGATAGGTGGGTTTTGTATAGTAACCACAGCCCTTGTGTGCTTCAAGGCCTAGCATGCTAACTGGCTATCACACCCTAGCTCCTGGGCAACTGGCCGGACTGCACCTCACCCTATGCAAAGCATTCTTGGAGGCAACAGGTTAAGATGGAGCCATTCTATTAATCCAGAACTGTGGCCTTGGCTGACTTGCTCCTAATCTCTGTCTGCTACCTGTCTCAAAGCCCTGCTTCTGAATCATCATCTTGGCCTGCTCAGGTTGTTCTGACACAAACAATGTCCCAAACTTAGCTGTGCCCATTGTGTGTGTTTGGGGGGTGGGGGTGGAATTCATACTTTGTCCAAACTTTAAACTTTGTTTTAGGTGCGTGCTTACTTCTCTAACTGGAATTCGTGCTGCCCCATTCCTTCTTGGAAGCCAGTCATTGCCAGCTTACAACGAAGCACCCAGGTTTACACCCCATTAATATTTGGGTCCTGAGAATTGTTCTCAAATTAGAATAAAGATAAACTTATCCTCCTCGTTATCAGTAGCTTCTCATGTAAGGGAGCTAGTGTGGTATAATGGTTAGACTAGGATTGGACAGCCCCAGTTTATAATTTCTGCTATGGCAGAAATCTCATTGGGTGTCCTTATAGGTATGTCAGAACTCAGAGCAAACGTGACACTAGTACTACCTGCAGCATCTCATCAGTTCCAGTAAAAAAACACAAGGGGCATAGGGTAGCTCTAGGAATCACCAGAAACTCTGTGGTTTCACCATAGACATGATGCCACAGCTAGTGTCACAAACGCCCACTTTGGTCCTCAGCCTTCCCACCAGCTGCCAGACACTGTGGCAATCTTGTCCTTTCACTCTCACCCTAACTGCCTTTCCATGCACATGTGGCCAGTTCATTTCTTCCCAGCAGGGCCCATTGTCAGTATCTCCCTTGTCTAAAGTGTATTCTGCCTTGGTCTGGGCTTGGGCATTTTCAGTGGCTGTTATTGGGCCTGTAGAACAGCCTTCCAGAAGAGGTCAAGGGGGCTTCTACCCTCCTGGCCTTCCAGCAAGGCTGCAAGACAGAATTATTCCAGAGGTCTTCCAGGCAGCCTGATCAAAGAGGTCAGGGCACGCACAAACACAAACAGAAAGAATGGTCAGGGCATAAATGGTTTTTAGATTGGTTTTTATTTATTTCTTCTTTTAAGTTTTAGTAGGGTTTTTTTTATATTATTGTTACCTGCTGTCACGGACTGCACTTTATGGGTGCGGTCAGGCGGCGTGCTGGGAGCGGTTTAAATTGCTCCGGCCCTGATGCGGGTTTTTTTTAACCTGGAGAATTGCGATCACACTCACCTCCTTGCTCCGTATCGCTGTGCAGCCACATCGCTCTCTGCCATCCACACGCTGGAGTGTGCATCGGTGTTGTTTTTCTCTCTCTCTCAGTTTGGGCTGTAGAACTAAAATTTCCGTGCATGTGCAGAACAGCGATTTCCACTTCAACCTGACTGCTGTAACACTTCCCTTTAAACTTTAAAGGAACACTTCCCTTTAAATGTTTACCCCGAAAATGGCCTCCATGAGATCCCAACCTCGTCTAAACGCTAAAACTAGGCACCATTTAAACATTGTTTTAATAACGTGGTGGTGGACCTCCGCCTATGCGCACACTGCCAATGCTTTAAAAAAATGGCGGGTGAAAAGCAGAAGCCTCGGGCAGCTTTCGAGTGGGGAGGGGGTTTGAACTGGAAGTGGCTCGACACCACAGGAGTGATCAGAAGAAAAGTGCAGCTGGAACCGGAGAATCAGGAAAACACCACTTGGGAACCTGGTAACAAAATACTCTGGGTTAAAATGGTTTTGATCCGGAAAGCAATGGCTGGGGACGGGAGGCAGATGTTGACTGTGTGACATAAAATCCGTTTCTGAAGCGGGCCGAAAGCGGACTAAACGGCCTGTCTGAATGCACCACATAAGAGGCTTAAAGGTGCTGTACATAAAACTACAGAACTGTGAAGGGTTAATTCTTCACAGAGCCAGAGAGCCATGAATGACAGGCTGCTGGGAGCAATCTGATTAGTCAGCATCAGGTGAGCAGACAGAGTCTTGAGAGAGCTGGATGCTGAGGAAATTCATTCCATTTTGAGCCTTGACTGGAAAAAGTCAGAATTGACTGTGAGAGGCCCTTTCCGCATGCATATTTACCCCATCGTTTCTCCGTACCCAGTTCTGTTTGCCTTTACTCGAGATTAAGTGCTTGCAGTGCTACACCACCAGATTTCCCCACCCCCAGGAATCACAAAGCATGTGAATGATGCATTCTGCATCTACAACCAAAACCCCTCAGTTTTTGCTTAATTGTGGTTAACGTCACTTGTGACCTGTGGGGGGTTGCATCCAGTTGCCAATGACGTGGCCAAGTGCGCACGCAAGGGATGTAGCACACACCTTTTCGCTCCTCTCCTACCTGCTCTCCCTACCCTTTTCAGCATAGCACCGCTGGGTTTCCTTCCCCAACGCCTCATTCAGGGCGCCAGCAAAAAGCCACAGGGAGCTGTTTGTAGTGGTGGGGAACCCTCTCCTGCTGCTCTGGCCATGGTGGGTCTCCTTGGTTGCAGTGGGCTCCGGATCTCAGCCAAGGAACCTTGGGAGTGGGAAGGGTTTAACACCCTCCCCCCATCCCCCCCCCCATGGAGTTCCAGTGCTGTGCTGACTGCACTCTGCACAGAGTGTGACAATTCCCTTATTTTTCATTTTAAATTTGTTATTTTAGGAGAAGCCATCTCACAAGCTATTTTTGCCCACTAAAGCATTACATGGAGAAACCTTTCCCATCCTGGTGTCAATTTTATTCCGTGCTGACAATTACCCTCATTTGTTATGTTTGTCCATCCCATTCCCACCCCTCACACCTTCCATTTAAATCCTCCTTGTTCAGTTCCATGAATGAAACTATTTCCCCAAAAGAAGTGAATCAAAGAAAGAAAAATGAAAGACAGATTTAAGCCCAACCACGCTGCTGATTGCCTTGCACCAGGTCCAATGGCAGAGGTGAGCTCAGAGCCTTGGCTATTTTATAGAATGCAGAGAACTTTTTGACTTTTGGGCATGGTGCTTTCTCGGTGCTTTGGGGAATCACTTGAGAAAAAAGCCCATCTCAAAGGACATGTGTGCCCATGCAATACCTTCCCTTCAGTTGCAAGCACAATAAAGGACTCCTGTCACCTTCCCTGGGAGGACACAGAAGGAGATGGGCAGATGAGTGGCCTCCAAGCAAGGCTGAAAGTAGGTGGGGATGAATACTACGAAGGATCGATTCTATCTACATTGCATTACTCCAGGGTGGAGCTGGGTAGGGGGTTAAAGTCTGCTAAAAAAACAGCATTCAGATACCCTTTGAAAACAGCACGGGGCAGGGAGCCGAACTGACAGCTGAACAATGTGGAATTGAAAAATAACCTGGCGATAATGGAGAACGAACACTGGAGGTGATGCAGAAATAAAAATATAGGGTGACTTGAAAGAGGGGGGCAATGTAGAATGCAAAAAATTCCACAATGCATGACGACTGTAAGAGCAGGGTAGAACCCAGTGCAGAAACAGCCTAAGATCAGCCTTAGCTGAGAGCAGTTCAACACAGACAGGGGAACTGGGGGAAAGCTGGCTAGGATGTTTGGGAAGTAAACTGAGACTCCCATTCAGGCCAAGAGGGTAAGACTTCTAGGGAGAGGAGAAGTTTCCCTACCCAGTTGAACAGGGTGATATATCTGAAGGGTACAGAGATCCCTGGTCTGGTGTGCTTAAAAACTGCATGGAGAGACCTAAAGAGTCAGTCAAAACCTGGTGTTCCAAGAGAAGAGGTTTGGATACTGAGAAGAGGGTACCAGTCTTCTGAGCACCAAAAGAGCCTGCTGTTATACAACTCCGAAGTGCTGGAGTGGTTTGGGGAAACCCAGGAACAAAAGCCTCTCAAAGAACTATAGTAACTGTGAATAATCCAAGAAACTCTCACTAGCCTGATATATGAGAATAAGAGTTTGTGCTTATACTATTTTACCCTCTGTATTTTCAACCCCTGACTTCACCTGACCTTTCCCCTTGACGTTAGATAAAATCTTCTGTTTTAAAAGTGTCTCATGTACCATTTTCTGTCATTTTCCATCCTGAGCCTGCTTTTGTGGGGAGGGCAAGGCATAAATCGATTGAATAAATAAATATAAATAAATAAAAAATAACATTTAAGCTAAAGGGAAATCCTAACCCTTCCATCATTACATATTACTGACACAGTGTGGGGTGCTAAAGCCACTTTACAGAGAAGAATACACATTACCAGGGCTGCTCAGTCAGTGAAGGGACAGAAATAAAAAACGGAGGGAAAGGCTTGCCTAAAAGCAGGCAGGAATGGACAGAAACGGAGTTCCGACTGGCTCCCGAGTTGGCCACACCCAGCAGGAACTCATTAGCATAATAGGCCACACCCAACCGCAGAAACTCATTAGGATTGGCTACATTAGGGGTGTGTGGCTTAACATTCAAAGAAGTTCTTGCTACAAAAAAAGCTCTGGGTTTTGACAACAAACAAGATAAACAGAATAAGAATCAAAAGGTGGGAGTGGCTGGATGACCACATTTCTGGTAACATGGGGGTGCAGCCTAATATGCTAATGAGTGGTGCTGTCAAGGTGTGGCCTAATATGCTAATGAGTTTCTGCTGTTGGGTGTGGCCTATTATGCTAATGAGTTCCTGCTGGGCTTTTTCTACAAAAAATGCCCTGCCTAAAAGGGAGGGAAGTGGATGGGATCTGTCATACCTGCCTTGGCTCCTGAGACACTTGAGAGAAAGATGGTGGATATATCAATATTTTAAATACCAATAAATAAACCTATCCCGAAAGCCTTGGAGGAAGGACAGAGATGCGAGAGGGAGAATTATTTGCACCCCATCCTGCATAGTAGAGGATGAAGGCCATCTCAAGGGCCTGGATAGTCTCAGAAAGTATCCTCTTCTTGTTTTCAAACTTTGATGTTTCTGTTGGTTCTGTTCTGCTTGTTATTCCCCTGAGCCCTGTCCAAAAGTTTGGAAATAGTTAAGGTAGCTTTCAAATGTTAATCAGCAGGAGGAATTATGTGGAGCGCAGTTCATATTCCTTTCTCTCTTTTTTTTTTAAATGCACTACATAACAGCAGGTGCTTTAGGGCACAATCCTGCCAGCTCTCTGAGCTCCTCTTCATGCTCATTTGACCATGCTGTTTGGGGATACTCCGCATCAAGCAAGCAGGATGCCCCCCGGGATTTTACCAGATCAACCCTTTTAAAGTGTGACGACGATCTGGGCATACCACAGAAGTTATGCTTCCTTGCATCCATGCTGAAATACCATGGTCATGGCTACTCCTAGAAATTCCTAGACTGATCCAACTGATATGTCTTCTTTGATCTCCCAAATTGTGTCTCCTTCCATCCAGATGAGCTCTGTGTGTGAGAGATACCTGCCACTCCCAAGCAGTAATGACTTCCATCTGGAGCTGGTCTGGGAAGACAGTTTCCTTTAGATGATAGATCCATCACTGCTCCCTCCCCTCCTGTCTCCCACAAGAGAGGAGGGGAAGGTGTTGACGGCACACGAAGGAACTCTCCTATTCCACACGGAGGGCTGATTGATTCCATCCTCACCGGCCTTTTTTCCAACATCCCTTTCTTCGTTCTCACCACCAGGATCAGTCTGTATCTAGGCTGTAATGAAACTTTTTAGTGTGTGGACTAAAAGGGAGCGAGCGTGGGCCGTCTGGTATTTACTCGCAGATGCCTCTTGGCATCTAACCCAGTCGGCAGTAAAGTTCACCGAGGGACTTTGGGCCGGTTACTCTCTATCAGCCTAACCTCTCAAGAGGTTATTATGAGGATAAAATGAAGGGAGAACAGTGTACACCACCTCAGGGGAAGGTCGGGACTGAGAAAACTATATAGATAAGAGATAGAAAGCCTTGATTTCCCACTGGGCCATCTTCTGCCCAAGAGTTATACTGCTGTTCCTCTGGGTGTTTTCTTAGCACCTCATGTGTCTGCTTGCACTGGTACAGACCGTAACAGCAATGCAGTCGTTGTCTAAAGGTAATGAAAGCAGCATTCCGGTGGATCCGGGAAGGGTGAGAAAAGTCTGGAATGTCCATGTGGTCAAGGAATGACCTAGTGACGAGGGAGAGAGGGCAGAAGAGGTGAGAGCTGGGTGAGGCCAGGGCAGCCAAGAAAAGAATGGGGTTTTCAGAGGCCCCTAAACGGGAGAATGGGGGAATGGCTTGGTGTGCATGGTTTCTGAACTTCAGGCGGGTGTCCTTTCCACTTCAACCTTCTCACGTCTGGCACGGGATCATATAAACATATGAAGCCGCCTTATACCAAGTCAGATGGTTAGTCTGTCTGGTGGTTTGTTTAATTAATCCATAAGCTAAAGTAAACCTTGCTTAAAGGGGGTGGAGGAAATAAAACTAGGCTGACTAGGTCTTGCAGACTGAGGGCCATGGCTTCCTTGACTGAGTCAATCCATCGCTTGTTGGGTCTTCCTGTTTTCCTGCTGCCTTCAGTTTTTCCCTGCACTATTGTCTTTTCCAATGACTCTTATCTTCTCATAATGTGACCAAAGTACGCTAGCCTCAATTTAGTCATTTTACCTTATAGGGACAGTTCAGGCTTGATTTGATCTACAACTCACTGTTCTTGTCTTTTTGGCGGTTGACATTATCCACAAAATTTTCCTCCAACATTTATTTATTTATTTACCACCCTCCCCTTGGATGGACTCAGGGCAGTTTACATCAATCATAATAAATACCAACAAAAAAAACCTATTAAAATACCAATTTAAAACAGTAGAACCATAAAATACTGTGTTAAGAAGTTAATTCCGATGTCAGTCAGATTATTTGATTCAAATGAATTTATTCAAATGAATCAATTTCTTCATTATCTAACTTTCACACACATACACAGTAATGGGGGAATACTATGGCAAGAATTAACTTAATCTTGGTCGTCTGTGACACCTCCTGACACTTCAGAATCTTTTCTAGCTCCTTCATGGCTGCCCTTCCCAAGGTCAGTCTCCTTCTGATTTCTTGGTTGCAGTCTCCAGATAAATTTTATTTAGTTGAAATGTATCTTTTGCAGTCCCCCCCACACACGAATTATTTTAATGGTACCTATGTTTCTTAGCAGTACTTTACCATCCTTTCTTCTTGGCCTACTCCAAAATACTAATGAAAGTGCCTCAAATTGCAGCTCCGTCTAGCTCATCAGTGTCTACTTTGACTGGCAGCTGGTCTCCAGGGCCTCAGGCAGCAAACGGCCTTTCTCAGGGCTTGTGACTGGAGATGTTTTAACTGGAGGTGCCAGAGATCAGACCTGGATATGTGCGTTCTTAGCCACAGCCCTCCCATTCTCCTGTATCTGGGAAAGTTTGTGAGGAGGCTGCCTTCCAGGGTCCGTTGTCCACCATTACGGTTCTTCTCATGGAGAAACATCTCGATAGGCTACTGAGGAGCCTCAAGGTTTGAAAGCCGCTGGTGTACAACGCCTCTCTCTCAGCCCTGCCCTATGAACTCTGCTAACACATGTCAGTTACAGTTGTCAACTGCAGGAAAGCATGCTTGGTTGCAGGCCAAGGGGCAGGGGGAGAACTGATTTGGGAGTGAAATATTTTTCACAGGACCTCTTGAGCTCACGTGCATTTTCTCCTTTCTCACCCTCACGTAACATTAATGTGCAATCCTGTCAGCTGACATAAGCTCTCAGGTGCCTACTCAGTCTGAGCCTTGTGTCCGCGCACCGCAAATAATTTTCTCTGATCCCACTCATGCTGAGCTCCTGCCTCTCCACCTCTGGTCATGCATTCCATTTTTGTTGTTCAGCGGTGATGCAAAGGTGGGAGGAGAGAGATGGGGGCATTTTGATTACTCTGGTGGACTTGATTTATTGGTATAATTTTAAATCACAAACCATCTGTTCACCTCTTCCCAATCCAAAATGTATAAAGTCCAAGCCATTGATCTGACCCTCCCCCCCACCCCGTGCACACACATACGGCCAGTTTGCCTTTCCCAGTTGACTCTCCACTCTACCTTCCCTTCTCATTAGTCGCTGGCTGGCCAAAGCTGTCTTCTCCCAAAAGTCTGAGCTTTGCATTGTTTTTTTCAATGGAAGCCAGAAAGACTGGGCCCGGGGGGGGGGGGGGGGGGGAGTAAGAAGACAGACTTTTGCTGTTTCTTAGCAATATTATCTGCTATCCTCCTTTCCCGAGACAGTGCCTTAAAAGCCCCTCAGGGAACGTGGTGGTGAAAGTCTCCAAATGACATAATCTGTGAATCAGTCTCTCATTTACCAGGTCTGTATGAAAGATATCCTGCATAACAGTATAGCTGCAAAAGAGCCCTGAATATCCCAGGCAAGCCTGATCTCCTCAGAGCTCAGAAGCTAAGCAGGGCTGACCCTGGCAAGTAATTGGAAGGGAAGCCTCCAAAGAATACCAGGGCTCAGGACACAGAGGAAGGCAATCAAGCCACCTCTCTGAAACATCCAAATACTACCAGGGGTTGCCAGACGTCACCATGACTTCTAGGCATGCAAACACACACGCACAAAAAACACAAAGCCCCCACAAAAAATATAGCTGCAAAAGAGACACCTCTTTCCTTCCCATGGCTTCTACACCCTATAAAGCCAGTGTGGTGGAGTGGTTAGGTGTCAAACCTAAGGCCCGCGGGCCAGAAGTGGCCCGCCCAGGGCTTTAATCAGGCCCATAGCTCTCTTCTCCACCCGCACCCCCTCTCCTGCCTGTCCTCACCTTTCCAAGGTAGACCAGTGCTGCCGAACTTCCCAACTGGCTGGGCCTTGTCTTAGCAGTTTCTCCTCCAGCAGGAAGCTCCTCTGGACTAAAGCACAAAAAAAGCTGCAAAGAGATTGCCATGACTTCCAGGTGCGCACACACATGCGCGCGCACACACACGCACATAAAAATGTCAAAAGAGGTTTCCGGTTTATGGCAACATGCTGGCAAATGCATCTCCCGGACCTCCCGGGTGTCTGATTCCCCATGCATTCGAAATAAATCCATGTTTGAAGATCAAAGTTAAATTTATTATAAAGCGATGGTTAGCTCAGGAACACGAGAATTGTTAGGAATGACTACAGACCCCATAGGGAAACATAATAAAGGAACTTGAACCAGGTTAGGACCAATGAGTCCAATTCCCGCTAGCGGGAATGCAGATAAAACTAGCGCCCAATTCCTTGGGAACACAACGATTCTACAACATAAACACAAGTTCAGTTCTCAGGCATGAGATACATAATAAGCAAAGCAATGCCATAACTCCATCCCACCTCCCGCTGGTTGACCTTGAGCAGTTCTGCAGATGTAGCAAGCAAAAGAAAGTAAACACCTACACAGGGAGATACGGGGGGGGATGGATCGAAGATACAGGGGGGGATGGATCGAGTACAATGTAACATGTAGAAAAGAACACACCACCCTATGGCAGCTTGCTGACACCGGGGATATGATCTGCGCACTAGTGGATAGGAGGGGGTGAGATGGGTCGCCACCCCCCGGAGCCTTGGCAAAAGGCTCCTAGCCATGGGGCTTTTGAGGGGCGACCTCTTCACCAGCCCGATGCTGGGGAATTGAGATGCTCCTCTGCCCCGACGGTCCTGCCACTGAGTGTCCGTATGGATCTAGAGCCGCTGAATGGAACAAGCGTTGGAGATTGAGCATTTTAAACGTGTTCCAAGCAAGGTCGTATGACCAACAATGAACAATGAGTTGGGTTAAAGCGAAGATGGGAATATAAAAGAAAGCTTCCCCCCGGGAACGGCGAGAGAAGTGAGCAGGGGAGGGGCCCCTCCCTAATCCAGGAACTAAAAAACGATCTATAAAGGGGGGGAGCGGAAGAAAAAGCGTTGAAATCTGTTTTGAGAGACTTACCAGAGCGTTGATAGGCGCATAGGCGAAATTCAGAGACTTCAGCAAGTTTTTATAAAAGTAAGCAATCCACAGAGATGGCAGGAAAGAAGACGGAGAAAGACAAACTAGCAAAAGTGAAAGTAGCGGGGAACATGAGCCCTCGACCCGAAGAGAGCACTGAGTTCTCCAAAATGTTGGCAGATTCCTTGCACCCTCTGCTGGACCAGATGACTAACAGTAAACAGCAGCTGACAACTCTAAATCAGAATCTGACAATTCAGCAGCTCCAACTGAATGAAACTTTAAAAATGACGGTGCAAACAGCTGAGAAGGTGAAGGAAATAGACACCAACACTAAAAAAGTTAAGAAAAAGGTGCAAAAGCTGGAAAAGATGCAAGCTTTGGAAGAATCCTAGCTTTTACAGCTGCAAATGGAGAAAGCAAATTTGGTCCTCCGGTTCCAAGGGGTCCCAGAATTAAAAGATGAGAATTTAGAGCAACTCTTGAGTGAAGCATTAGCCCCAGTTATGGATTTGAAAGCTGAATATCTTGTAAACGAAATGGATGTGGTCTACAGAGCCTATTCCATGTATATCAAGAAGAAGAATCTGCCTGGGGAGATAGTGATCAGATTCTCGAAGAGGCACATGAGGGATTTAATCCTGAAAGCAACTACAGGAACACCCTTGAAAATCAGGGACAACATTATCAGGATTTTAAAAGACATCCCATTTGAAATAAGGCAAAAGAGGAAGAAATACAAAAACTTGATCCTTTTTCTACAAACAAATAGCATTGCCTACAGATGGCAAATTCCAGAAGGTATCAGTTTTAAACGACACAATAAAAAAGAAAGGATTGACTCTTTCTTTAAACGTGAGTTCCTGAGAGTGAAACTGGGAGAGAAAGCCGAGGACGCCAAGGAAGAAGATGACAGCAAATCCAGTGGTGAATTGGACTCGGGGTCTTCCGATGAGGACTCTATTTCCGATAAGGGAGCTGCTGCACCCAAATGTGCATATCAATTGAGGATGAGAAAAGATAAAAAAAAGTGAAGGCTGAAGGACTCTGAATTGTGCCTTAAAATTCTGTTTTTATTATGGATGATGCTCTTGGGTTTCTCTTTAAACAGCTAAATTAATGGATAAAAAGATAAATAATTTAGCATAACCGACTATGTTCAAAGTAATACTAGCAATTTAAGATTAATACTTATATAAGCTGTTGTTATGATCTCGTATTCTTGGGGTTTTAGTTATTAGTGGTTTCCTTTCCTTTCTCACTAGATGTAGTTCTCCCTTCCTATTTTTTCGTTGTAGTTTGTAGTTTATTTAAAAAATGCAATAAAAAATCCCCTCTGGGGGGCCAAAAAAAAGTAAAAAAACCCCAACCAAATAAAGAAAGCTTGTTAAGTAACCCTGAGCCAGTCATTCTCTGTCAGCCCAACCCACCTTTCAGGGTTGTTGTACAGACAAAATTAAGGAAGGGAGAATGATATATACTGCTAAGAGCTCCTTGGAGAAAGTGTGGGATTTTTTTTTAATTACTAGATAAATATCTGAGCATCTACAAAGCATTACATCATTAGGGTTTAATGAGATTGGTGGTGGCTTTGCCAATAAATCAGTCCTTTACCTTTTTTCTAAAGGTCCATCCAGGCCCTGGGAGTGCCATCAAGTTGCCTCCATTCCAGCTCTCTTTCTGCCCTCTTCCTCATAAAAGTTAGCAAAACATGTGCTGTCTCCTTGCTCTGTGCAAGGCCCTCCACCTTTGCTTTGGATCATTCGCAGTCAGCAGCAAGGACAGCCCAATGTCCAGAGGGCCATCACTGCAACACTTAGGGTACTCGGCTAGATGCTACTGTCCCTCATTGAAGACCTAGTTCAATGGGGCTTGGGTGGCAAGAGGGTGCCAGTTCAGCACATGATAGGTCAGGTGATCCACCACAAACATTGGAACACTGCCACAATGGTCACTTTCACTGAATAGTAGGGGATGAATTTATAGACAGCTCTGGCCGGAGGTCACATTTTGCATTTTCTGGGTTGTCGTCAAGAGAACCCACGTGCACAACACCTTTGAGTAGCCCAGCCTCAAAGTTAGGAGAACCCACGTGCACAACACCTTTGAGTAGCCCAGCCTCAAAGTTAGGAAGGTACCAGTAATGGTCACTCAGTCTAAAACCCTGACATATAGACCTAGTCCTCACTGAGGCAGTCAACCTGTGCTTGGGCCCCGTTGCTTCAGCATGCAGATGAGGGCTCAGTAGTAGAGCACTTGTTACGTTTGCAGAAGGGTTCCAGGTTCAATTCACAGCATTTCCATTTAAAGGACCTCAGGGGACATTCTTTCTTCCCAGAGAGTCCCAGTCATTAAGAGGAGAGAATACTGGATGGATAGCCAGTGCTCTGATTTGCTACAAGACAATTTATAAGAGACTATAAAATCTGCATCTGATGCTGCAAAATCCAGGCTTCCCTTCCCAAAGGAAAACTCCTCATGGCATCCTGGTTTGGGATTAACCTGCTGACTTCTAACCATGTCTTTCTGGCTCTGTTTCAAAAATCCTGAAGGAGAAAAATAGTTGTGAGAAATATCAGTGATCTGGAGGATCGAGATCTGTCATCCAAAGAAAATGAGACAACGTGTAAAGGAATGATGTAACCAGGGTTAGGAAGGAATTTGTCCGATGGAAAAAGGCTGAGCTGGCAGTTGTTACAAAAGAAAACAGACCACGGACCACGCAGCAAAGATTCTTTGAATACTTCCCACGTACTCTCTGGGAGTGGAGGATGCAAAATACACTTAGCATGACAATGCTTCTTGAGATCTCTTCAGGGCCAGAGAATTCCAGTTCCTGGACTACACAGAGATTCTGGCTTTGCTTTTTTTGGGATATTGGTTGTATTCAGGGGTCTTGTTGTAGAAAAAGAGCTGCCGGAGCTCATTAGCATAACTCATTAGCATAACTTATTTGCATATGCCACGCCCCCTGACATCACCGGAAGTGACAGAAGGCCACACCCCCTGACATCACCGGAAGTGTGTCAGAAGGCCCGGCTACTTACCCTCCTGCTTCATCCTCATTCCCAAACGGAATGAGGATCGAAGCAGAGGGCGGGGTAAAGAAGGGGGCGGGGCTTCACCACGTGACCGCCCTGCCCCCTAGAGGTTCTCTTCCGGAGCTCCGTACCTGAGAGCTCCCCCCCGACTAGAGCCCTGGTTGTATTTATGACTGATGAGAAGGTGCCTTGAAGAAAATGGAGGAAGCCCCACTACACAACAGACTTGCAGCACACATTCTGTGCAGAGAACTGAAGCCACCCAGATGTGGGATGCTGTGCCAGGTGACTTAGTGTTGTTCCAGGGAAAGGGGGAATAAAATTTTTCAGTCAGGTAGGAGCTTGGCCTTCTGCGTCCTGATTTCCAGACAGCAAACCAAGCAACTCTCTGAGATGCTAATACTTCAAATCAAATATTGTTCAAGCTGGGGGGACAGCAAGACTACAAGTTCTGCTAAAACAGGGTAGGGTTCAAGTTTATTTATAGACAATGTGTGGATAAAAATAAAATATGTTTCTGGCTACTTTATGGCCTCTTAATCCAAACCATCAATGGAAAAGTTCACTGGAACTCAATTTCAGCTACAGACATAAAACAATGCTCCCAAAGCAGGTGCTGTGTTTTAATTGGCACACGTGCACATGCTAGAGATCCAAATCTACAAAATCCTTACAATCTAGAGGATAGTCAAGTCTTTTTTCAGTTGTTATTCCATCAGGATTTTTGAAATGGTGGTAACAAAGGACAAGGTTGAATAGACTTAGAAGTTCAATTAATATGCTGTGCCATTCTCCCCCATGGGGACCCAAAGTAGCTTACATTGCACTCTCCTCCATTTTAACCTCACAACAACCCTGTAAGGGAGATTAGCTTGAGTGTGTTTGTCTGGCCCTAGGTTACTCAGCAAGTTTCCAAAGCAGACTGGGGATTCAAACCTTGATGCCCTTGTCAGACACTCTAACCATGACACCACACTGGTGTCTCAAAGTTCAAACCCAAGTACAGCCTTTGTTATCATTCAAGACTGGGTTCTGTATGGAGGGGCCTCATAGGGCCAGTTGCGGGGTGGGGGTGGGGTGGGGGGTTATGGGCCCTTGGGCAAAGAGAATCCGTGGGCCCCTCCAACATTCTCTTTTCTCCACACCCAATTGCAGTCAACAGCTTCCTCCCTAAAGTTGTGGATTTATTTTCCCCTCCCTATTGTGGTCAATCGCCTAGGGTTGCCAGCTCTGGATTGAGAAATACTTGGAAATTTGGGGGGTGGAGCCTGAGGAGGGTGGGGTTTGGGGAGCAGGTGGATTTCAGTAGAGTATAATGTCACCTTCAGTAGAGTCCACCTTCCAAAACTGTCATTTTCTTCAGGTTACCTGATCCCTGTCACCTGGAGATCAGCTGTAATCCCAAGAGATCTCCAGCCACCACCTGGAGGTTGGCAGCCCCCTTTAACACACACACAGCCTTCTTCTTCTTCTTTTTTAATGTCCTGCTTTTCTCACCAGTGGGGTACCAGAGAGCAGCTTCTAATACAATTCTCCCTATCTCCGTCTAGGAGCTAGGTTAGGATAAGAGAGAGTGACTGGGCTCAAGGTCAGCCAGAAATCTTCTGTGGTGGAGTAGGAATTTGAGCCTGGGTATTCCAGATGCTAGTCTGATACTCTCACCACTACACCAGTTTGGCTGCATTGGGACAGAATGTGGCTATCACAGTCCTTGCAATGTCATACCCAAGTGCTTGAAAGAGGAAGAAAAGTTGGTTTTTATACCCCACTTTTCTCTACCCTAAGGAGTCTCAGAGTGGCTTACAATCACCTTCCCCTCCCCACAGCAGGGACCTTGTGAGATAGGTGAGGCTGAGAGAGCTCTGAGAAAACTGTGACTGGCCCAACTACACCCAGCAGGCTTCATGTGGAGGAGTGGGGAATCAAACCTGGTTCTCCAGATTAGCGTCCACAGCTCTTAACCATTACACCACGCTGGCCAGAGTTGCTGGAGCATGTTAGGATCCTCTGGGCTGCATTGGAGGAAGCAGCAGAGCTTGATTCTCTTGGGTTCTTCTTCTATTGCTTCCAGTCGCTTTTTCCACTGGAGGATGAACTCAGCATCTCCAGGTGGGGGTGGGCTGTTTGGCTCAACTGCACAGCCATAATGACCTTTGGCATGGATTTGGGACTGTGACTTAGTGGCAGAACTCCTGCTTTGCATGCAGAAGGTCCCAAGTTCAATCCCTGGCTTTTCCAGTGAAGATTTTTTTTATGACAGCCTCAGAAACACTGTTGTGGGAAAACCACTGCCAGTCCAAATAAACCACAGAGAACTAGCTAGATCTCAGGGTGTGGGTGCTGGGAAAGACCTTTGCCTGCATGTCACACACTTGATCTTAGCCAAAAGGCCGAGAAGCAATTGCCTGCATGTCACCCTGAAGAACAGCAGCGTCAGAGTAGAACTGGATGGACACACACACACCCCCACCTCAGTCTGACTGAATAGGACATGCCTTCATACGGGGTAGGGGAGGACAATACCAAGAAACATAGGCAGTTAAACGTAGGAAAAATGAATGGAATAGTTATACTAATAGAAGGATTTCTTCTTCCTTTTTTAACTCTCCTCAAAAGGAGAGAATTTTATTGCTTTTAAGATTTTCAGAAAAAAGGAAGGGTATATAGAGGGATTTAGAATAGTGGTGAGTGATGACTGAATTAGTATATTAATCTTTTGTTAGTATTAATACATTCTATAGCTTCTTCTGTGAAAAGCCGATCTTCTTTCTTCTTTACCTGTAAAAAATAAAGACGTTAACTATATTAGTAATGTCCTTTTGGGTTATTATTAGTATTGTCCTTTAAAGCGCTTTCAAAAAAAAATAATCTTCAGACGTTGGGGTGTTTGCCTTTTTTGTCTCTCAAGTTGTAGGGAGCTCCTCCTACCGTTCCTCCTTCCCCCGGTTCCCTGTCCCCTTCCTCTGGGCCGCTGTCTTCTTCACTGCTAAATACCTTCCATTTAGCAAGTTCTGCTTCGTCCTCTGAGCTGGCATGTCTCTTCAAAAAGTCTTGTGCTTTGAAAATGGAGTCTATCTTTTCTCTTTTGTCTTTAAATTTAAAGACAAGTCCTTCTGGAATCAACCATCTGTAATTAATTTGATGGTTTTGCAAGAATGTGGCCAGTCCTTTTTAAGCCTTCCGCTTCTGACGAATTTCAAATGGTACATCTTTTAAAATCCTTGTAGTCTGTTCTCCAATCTTCAAGGGCGTTGCTGATGTCGCTTTTAAAATTTGATCTCTGATGCATTGTTTGGTAAATTTAACAACCACTTCAGCTGGCAGATTATTTTTCTTAGTAAAGTTGGAATATGCTCTATAGGCCAAATCCATCTCTTCGCTTAACTTATCCGCTTCTCTGCCCATCAGTGGCGCCAAAGCATCCGCTAATATGCTTCTGAGATCTTCCTTCTCAACCTCCTGGATTCCTTGAAATCGGAGAGTTAAGTTTGATTTTTCCATTTGTAGCATCAGTAACTTGTTGTCTTGTACTTCTTGGTTTTTTTCCATTTTATTGACCTTCTTCCTGATTTTTTGTGTCTCTTCTGTTGATACCAGACATTTCTTTGCAATCTCCTCCATCTTCTTAGCTGTATCTGTCAATTGTGTATGTTGACTGCTGAGAACACTTTCCATGCTTACTAACATTTGGCTGATTTTCTGCATTTGATCCAGCAGAGGGCACAGCATCTCCCTTTCTTGTTGAATGACAGCTGGCTCAGAAAGGCGGGGGCTAGGACCGGAAGTTCCCGGCTGCCTCTTCCCTTGCTTCTCTTTCTCCTTGTCTCTTTTTGGCCCCGACATCTTGACTTTTTTGTTTACTTTTTTAAAGTCTGTGCCGCGCGGCTTGGGAACGAATTCCTCTCCTTCACTTTAATAAATTCCCCAAAAGGTAACTTTACTGTTTTTAATTTTCACTCCCCCCTTCTTCTCGCAATCAAACACAGTCTCGTTTTATAGTGGGGGGGGCAACCCGCCCTCTTCCCTGTGCTTTCTCTGAGGGGGAAGGGAATGCTCTTAAAGTTTTTCAATCATCCACTCACAGTTTTCAGCAATTTTTTCTGTCTCTTGTAATCGTCTCATCACTCCATCACTCCGGTAAGTCCGGTGGCGTAGCTAGGTCCCCTCAGGGCACAATGCCTATGGGGCATGGGGAAAGCTTCAATTTCCCAACCGTCGGGTCGGCAAAGAGGCAACTCCCTGGTGCGCCCCCTGGTCTGGAGCCCTTACACTAAGGCTCCCTAGGGTCTCCGCTTGTGCGGAGTCCCCCCCAACCGTGCGTGGGCGAATCGCCTCCGGGAGAGTCCCGAGAGTGCGACCGCCATTCGCTTCGCCGTGGCTGGAAGTCAGAAGGATTTCCTAGAGGTTATTGGTTGTTAGAACATCAAATATGATTGAACAGAAGTGAGAGGTAATCTTTCCCCCAATGTCTTTTTAGAGATGTGATGTCATATGCTTTGTCTCAGTAAGTGTCTTTGCTCTGTCAACACTGACTGATAACAATCAGTATGCTCTAATGGCTAGAGTGCTCGATTTTGACCAGAGAAATTCAGGTTCAAATCTGTGCTTGGCCAGAAAGCTCTTGGATCCCTTAGTCTCCTCAATAACATGCCTCACAGGATGGTTTTGATAATAAAGGGGGCGCACACCAATTATGCCACCCTGTACTCCTTGGAGGGAGGGTAGAATAGAAATGTAATGGAGTCTGATGGCTAGGAAGGCTGGCTTTTTGATTAACATTCCTTTTTTTGTTCTCTTCGTTCTTTCAAAGAATGTGTGGAAGTAAACACAAGTGAAATCTGTTCCACATATGGTGTGTTATCAACATGCATTGTTTCCTTTGGGAGACAGTGCTTTAGCTTCCAGTCAAAATTTCTTGGGCTGTTTCTTATTTACAAGTTGCTTTGGACAATGATAAGGAAGTAATTGGCTTGAATCTACCCAGTTGAGTAATTTTTTTGTTCTCCCTTGCATTGTGAAGAACATGTGTAAAGAGAAATTGAGTTTAATGAAAAATACCTGAGACTCTGGTTTTTAAAATCCTTTCCAAAAGAAAGTCATGCAACATCTCTGAAGAACCTCGTGCATGTGGCTTGAGTTGGCCTCCAGGGGAAGAATATTCTAATCTGCTAGGGAAAGGCACCAAGACCTTTTTACAGTTCCTTCTGAATATAGGAGGAATCGTCAACAGGACTTACAGAGCTTAGATTAGTGAAGTCCACAGTTGTGTTTGTTCTTCAGATCTGGCCGCATGAGTCCACCAGGGACTTTGAAGAACTTCTGCCCCATTAATTTGTATAAAACGCAGCAGTGTTATGGACTCATTGGGGACCTCCAGTTTGAGAGTTATCACCACTTAGTGGATCTAAGAGGTCTCTGAGGCTCTTGGAGAGAAAGGATGGTATCTCTGTTAGACAAGGGTTGGTATGGATTGCCAGAGCCTCCGCTGAAGTGGTCCTTTGTACATTTGACACACATGACATTTTGACATGCATGAGATGGCTACTATAAGAATATCCAGACTGTTGGGTGAATGGATCCAGCCTGGTGGAATGGCCTGCCTGACAAGGTCAGGACGGGCTGCCATATTTCTGTTTTTTCACAGAGTGTGTAAAACGGACTGCTCAGGAAGGAATTAATTTCTGTAAGGGAATAGGGAGGCCCTCAAAGTTCCCTTTAAGCTGCGCTAGGGGGCACTGACACACAAAATTTTGGCTGGCAGCATGGGGATTTTTGCCTCAGCCCACAACTGAAAAGGCATTTTCCACCTCCATTGAAAACAATGGCGGATGGGGGCACCTCCTTCTGGGGCCCATAAAATTAGACCCCCTGGTCCAATCTTTTTAAAACTTGAGGGGGTTAAAAAGAGGCACCAGCATTATGCTGCAAATTTGGTGCCTCTATCTCAAAAACAGCCCCCCCCCCATAAGAACATAAGAGACGCCAATGTTGGATCAGGCCAAAGGCCCATCCAGCCCAACACTCTGTATCACACAGTGGCCAGAAATACCAGTGCCATCAGGAGGTCCACCAGTGGGGCCAGGACATTAGAAGCCCTCCCACTATTGACCCCCCCCCAAGCACCAAGAAGACAGAGCATCACTTGCCCCAGAGCCCCTATCTATACCTGGTGTCTAATAGCCACTGATGGACCTCTGCTCCATATGCTTATCTACCGTAATTCCCTTTTGAAGCCGTCCATGCTTGTAGCCGCCACCACTTCCTGTGGCAGTGAATTCCATGTGTTAATCACTCTTTGGGTGAAGAAGTACTTCCTTTTATCCGTTCTAACCCGACCACTCAGCAATTTCATGGAGTGCCCACGAGTTCTTGTATTGTGAGAAAGGAATAAAAGTACCTCTTTCTCTACCTGCTCTTTCCCATGCATAATCTTATAAACCTCGATCATGTCACCCCTCAGTCGTCGTTTCTCCAAGCTAAAGAGCCCTAAGCGCTTTAATCTTTCCTCATAGGGAAAGTGTTCCAACCCTTTTATCAAGTTGCCCTTTTCTGCACTTTTTCCAAAGCTATAATATCCTTTTTAAGGTGTGGTGACCAGAACTGCACACAGTATTCCAAAAGAGGTCGCACCATTGATTTATATAGGGGCATTATGATATTGGCTGATCTGTTTTCAATACCCTTCCTAATAATCCCCAGCATAGCATTGGCCTTCTTTATTGCAGTCACACACTGTCTCAACATTTTCAGTGAGTTATCTACTACAACTCCAAGATCTCTCTCTTGATCAGTCTCTGCCAGTTCAGACCCCATCAATGTGTATTTATATTTAGGATTTTTGGCTCCAATGTGCATCACCTTGCACTTGGCCACATTAAACCCCATATGCCATGTTGACGCCCACTTGTCCATCCTTGACAGATCCCTTTGGAGTGCCTCACAATCCTCACTGGTTTTCACCACCCTGAACAATTTTGTATCATCTGCAAATTTAGCCACTTCACTGCTTACTCCCAACTCCAAATAATTAATGAACAAGTTAAAAAGCAGTGGACCAAGTACCCTGCAGTACCCCACTGCTTACCACCCTCCACTGAGAAAATCGCCCATTTATACTCACTCTCTGTTTTCTATTAATTACCCATGATTTTTATCCCATAATTTTTATCCCCAAGCCCCAGATACCCCTGCATCAATTCTTGATTATAGCCTACTAGGAAGAATGCCCGTTGTGGAACTGAAGACAATGGGGCGTTAGCCTGGCCGTGGGTGTAGGTCGCCATCTCCATCTGGCCCCCCACGGCGAAGCTGGCCGTCCTGCCCCGCACGCTCGAGGCTCCGGCGGGCAAAGTCACCTGGCCTCCCCCCTCCCCTCGGCACCCCCGACCGCTCTAGGTGCCGGTGGGGAAAGCCAGCCAGGCTCACCCCTCTCGCCACAATGGGTGCGAGCCCGGCTGGGCACAGGGTGCCACCCACTCCCCCCCAAAACTCGGGGAAGCAGCCTGCATTCCCCCTCGCAGGGTCGAGGCCCTGGTGGGTCAAGGCGCCTGGGTTGGCTGCTCCCGCCACACACACACCCCCGGCCGAGCAAGGCCCCATCTGGGCAAGCGGACCAGGCTTGTCCATCTCCCTGCAATGGGTGGCAGCTTGGGTGGGCGGCTGTGGGCCCACGTCTCCTTCCCCAGCCCCCTGTCCTATGCCCTCCCTCCACATGCTCCAGGCCCCGGCGGGCCAAGCCGCTTGACCTCGTCCGTTCCCGCCATGGGGAAACGGGAGAGGCTGGGCCTGGCTCCCCGGCCAGCCTCAGACACGGTGGCATGCCGCCATCTCCCCTCATCCGCAGACTGCACGGAGGAGGCACGAGGGAACGGGCCGCTGCTGCCTCCTCGCTTGGCCACCCCCGGTGCCTTTCCAGGCAGCTGGGCGGAGTCAGTGCATGTCGGCCTGGGCCTCCTCTTGGCTGGTGGCGGCTCCTGGCTCAGCAGCGGTGGCATGGCCCTGTCTGGGGCCTGCAGGCCAAGTGAGGGTGTCTGGCTAGTGGAGCACCCGGCCCAGGCCGTGGCTTGAAGGAAACTGAGGGCCAAAGGGTGGCCGCTGCCTCCGTGGGCGGGAGGACACCCACACAGGCAGCAGCTCAGCGAATGGAGAAAGACGCCCTGTGAGTGACACACCAGGGCGCCAACCAATTCCAGAGCATGTGGAATGTTCTAGAGAAGTGCCGCCACCACCATTCGGCTTTTATTTATAAAGGACATGGGGCCGATTGACTATAGGCTATAATAGAGTTGGGGAAAATTGATCTATTTATTTTTTTTGCACACCCCTAGTATGCTTTTCAGTATGATTTGTAAGCTGCCTTGAATCACAGGGGAAAGTGGAATATAAATATTTGAATAAATGAGTTGTTTGGGCAGGTTGATAACATTTAAGCAACTTCCTGTTTGTTAGGTTAGGCAGGGTTCTGACAGTGATTGTTCCACCTGTTATACTTGTTGGCGTGTGGAAGCGTCCAGTAACGACAAGTACTAGGTTGCTGGTGCTAACTATTTATAGTGGATTTATTTACACAGATATACACAGTTCACTTAGCACTCTCCAACTCCATAATCGCCATCCAATCCGGCAGAGTGCTCCGCTGCAAGGCATTCACAGAGTGAACATCTTCCCAAGTACTATACAGACTTATATACAGTGTCAGCACCAATCAGTGACCAGTGCTGACTCATGGTTACATCATGCGAGCTGATGCAAGAGAGATGAAATCTCTGCCTGGTGACAGGGTCATGTGACTTACTTAACTGTCACCTAGATTAGCATGATCTTTACCACATTGTCTCATAGACTGTCATCTTGTCTTATACCTTATTGTATACTGACAATACTTGACCTGTAATGCTGGTTGTCATATTTCACACACACACACTAGACTGCAAAAGTCCCCCTCCCCCGCCCAAGTGTCCGTATGTTTTCTAAGGCTCAGCACAAGATGACAGTCTGAGGCTGGGGTGGGTAGACTGTTCTCCAGAGGCCTGGTCTACCCCATAGAGGACATTTTCTGTAATGAAATTTGAATTGATACTGCTTTCTTTTATAATGTTTAAATTATTCTTAAAATATAGTTTAAATATAGTTTAAAATAATTCTTTCTGAGATTTTTACATGGAACTAATCTTCTAAAAACTAATTTACATAATAGTCAATGTAGACTCTCTCACAGCTTTAATGCTACTAGCTTTTTTTGCTCACAACACTGTGGAGCTTAGAGGTAACATGGAATTTTGAAGGAGGGCTCTTTTTATACAGGGAATAGGGACTGGGGTCATGATAAAGGAGGAATGAGTGTTCAACACTTTTCTCTGTCTTAGGATTACCGACCTCTAAGGTGCTGCCTGGAGATCTCTTGCTATTACAACTGATCTTCAGACCACAGAGATCAGTTCACTGGAGAAAATGGCTGCTTTTGGAGGACTCTATGACATTATAAACCAATGAGGTCCCTCCCCTCCCCCAAATCCCACCTTCCCCAAGCTCCAACCCCCCAAATCTCCAGGTATTTCCCAACCCAGAGTTGGCCACACTACCCTGCAGTGTTTTGCCAATCGAAACCCACATAAGCCCTGCAAAGAGCACCTCTAGGGTTGCCATGCCATGTCTGGAAACTAGGGTTGCCAGTTCTGTCCTGGGAATTTCCTGGAGATTTGGGAGTGGAGTCTGGAGAGGGCAGAATTTGGGAAGGGGTGGACTTCAGCAGGACCTAACTCCTAGGGTCCACCTGCCAAAGCAGCTATTTTCTCCAGTGAACTGATCTCTATGGTCTGAAGATCAGTTGTAATTCTGGGAGATCTCCAGGTACCACCTGGAGGTTGGCAGCCCTCCTAGCCACTGACAGGCGCTTAGGAAGTAGAGCCAGTGTCATGGTGGCAGGCAATAAGGGGCACCAGCAGGGGTTCTCCTGCCACAGTGAAAGGCCTAGCAACCCTAGGTGTGTCATTAGCCTTGGAATGTTGAAAAAAGACAGCTATTCTCTCTGTGGCATAATGGGCCTGCTCTGATCTGCAAGCCCTGTTCCACCCTGCCTTCCAAGGTTTTCCCAACACCTGGAGAGGCTTTTTTCTCTCTCTCAGGTAACCACTACCACCACCTGACCTTTTGCCAGAATTGCCCACTGGGAGGGTCAGGACTCCCAGCTTCCCTTCCAAGTTCTGAGGCCTTGCCTCTGTGTCTCCTGCTGCCCAGCACCGGGTCACCACTGGGACAGTTTACGGCCTTGCATGCCCCTGAAGGAATAGCCACTTGCCAACTGCCTGCCTTCCCCACCCCCCACCCCCGGCACTCCTTTTAAAATAGTGTGTCCAAAACAGTAGAGGTCTGTGTGGTACAGAGAACCATTACCAGCATCAGAAGTTATAAAGTATTTATTAAAGAGAAAATGTTCACAAGCACACTTTTAGCGCAGCACCAGATTGAGCAAGGGATTCAAAAGACATGGGCAAAACACAAATCCACTGTCCCTCTCTCTGTACATGCCCTATCAGGTGTTAAAATTTAGAACAGATGCCTTAGCTTAGGATGTTATAGATCTTTACAGAGTGACCATTACCTTGCAGCTTCCTCCAGCTCTTCAGGCCAGCACACGGTTAATGGCCTCCTCCTCAAGTCCTCAGTTAAGAGTTCTGTCTGCACTGATGGCTTCAGTACCAAAGATACCTCCTTCCTTGCTTCCAGGAGTTTTATCTTCTCCCTTTCCATCCCACTGACCCAGTCAGGCCAGGTCAAGGAGGCTTTTCCTTTCTGAAGTCTCTCTTGTCTTAATTCCTCTCAATCTCTGTTCCCTGCTTGGGGAGGAGGGGGGAGAGCTTGACCGTCCCAATGTCTTTAGCTGGAACTATTAGCATTTCTTAAGAGGTAGCTGAGGTCAGAGGTGAGCCTGGAAAGCCATTGACTGACTTCCGCCTCCCTGCCTGTTCTCTGCCATGGGGGAGGGGTTTTTAAAACACAAAGTGAAGGTTTTGCTCATTTCATCCTCCAAAGAAAAAATGCATTTCTTCACACTCTCTATTACTTTTCCCCATGCCACAGCTAATAACAGCCCAAGGTGTAGTGAGTTACAAGCATAGGGAGAGCGCTAAAGCACCTTTGTCCCCATGTTCTAGCCCTGACCCAAATTTGGATTCCATTCAGTTGTTGTTGTTTTCCTTTCCAAAATACTGAGGAACTTCATTGGTGGTAGTCCCAGCACTGAGACATCTGGTTGGAATCCTTTGTGGGTCTGTCCCTTCCCCAGCTTTTAACTTTTACAATTGACATCCCACGTTCAACAAAGCCTGGATGGTCCCACACAAGGAGCCAGACTGTCCACCAGGGACAGCCCACTTCCCCTTGCTTCTTGCACTTCGTTAATGAGGCCGGTTAATTGCATATTACAAAGACAACTGCAGGAATATGGAAGGGAAACCATTCCCCGGGCATGGCTAGATCACACCTCGCCCAGACCGCTGTGTCCTGCTTTGCTTTAAGCACATGTCGGAGCTATCAGAGCTACTGCTATGTGAAGAGAGTCATAGCTTTTTAAAAAAATAAATAAATTTTTACTATGTAAAGCTATAAACTATATGGGTTAGGTATGAATTAGAACCTTATAAAATGTGTTTACTCATTTCTGTGTAACTCAAAGCAGGGATTAAACAGTAGGAAAAACTGACCCGGAAAATTTTTCCAAGCTTGAAAACCTTTTTTACAGCATTTCATTGTGGATTTCAGAGGGTTTTCTTTTCTTTAAATAATTTTCCCCTACCCTTAAAAATAATAAAAATAGGGTGCTGTGCAGTTTTAGGGAAGAAAGAGGTTGGAGAGTTAGAATTTAATAAGTGGAAAGAGGCTTGACTAGAAATGAAGGGGAGCACAGTTCCCCACCACACATAGACCCCTTTTTTCTCCTACTTCAGGCCCCACATGCGGGGCATGGAGAGAGATGTTTCCCTTGACCGTGGCATTCAGGAAGGCATCCCTAGAGCTTGCAGCATTGCTAGACAAGCCCTGCTTTTCTCATCTTTTTGAAGACAACTCTTATGGAGAAAACAGAATCTTTCTACTTAGAGGCAACAGAAAAGACAGGGTGGATATGGAGTAGGGTAAGCCAAGGGAGGAGTGGCAGAGAGCAAGTGGCAATAGCAAAGGACCCTGGCGCATGCAAGGTTGACAGTTTGCCCCATGTTTAGGCAAGGCTGCTGCAGGCAGTCACCAGGAGAGGCTGGACATAAACCTCTCAGGGATGACTGGCGCCATGGATATCTTTGTGGGCCTGCATACCTACTGCAAACCTCACTGAGTGAGCCTCCTCTTCCTCCTACAGGTCTTTGCCCTGGTTTATTTCTTTATTATTTCAAATGTTTATTCCCTGTCCACTAGGGTTGCCAAATGTAAAATCCCTACCGGCGGGGGAGTGTCCAGGAGTTGTCTGGAAAAGTGTGCGCGCGCGCAAAGTGCGCGCGCGCGCCGCTGGAGCATCACTTGGAAGTGACGTCACACGCTGGGTGGGGCCATGCCATTTGAGGGGAAAACTCTTTGTTTTCCCCTCAAATGGCGTGGCCCCACCCCCAGTGTGCGACGTCACTTCCGGGTGACGCGCATGCCGGGGCGGAGTTCCCCCCGGGCCCCGATTCCCCGGCGTCGGGTAACGGGCCTCCGGGGCGGGGGGAATTCCACCCTACCGGGGGGGTTGGCAGCCCTACTGTCCACTGACCTTCGAGGTGGCTTTAAACTAACACATAAGAACAGGACTAATTGAGAACAATTCTTAAAAAAAAAAAAAGAGAATAAAAAATGCAGCTGAAAGTTTTTGCCAACTTTTATTCCAGTTAATCACACACACAGTGACCCCTGCCTCTTCTTCCCATTATTTCTAAAATGGCTGACTTGCTACCTCCCTCTGTTTTTCATCCTTCACTGGGGACAGAATTATAGGTTTATACATTGCATGGCAAAGATGCCCCCCAAGGCAAATAACAAATAAAATGCAACAAAAAGTTCTTAAAATAAAAAAGCAGCAAAGAAGCATAAAAATCAAGACCAATGCATTCACATTGAAAAAAAAAACCCCAGAACTAAAACTAGCATAATTTCTTCTTTGTCAACTGTTTATGCAATGTCCAAGTTCTGTGGAATGGGAAGGTAGCTGGATTCGTCTCTTGTGAATATATCTTGTGTATTTGTCTTAAAGTGATGTCATCAACCCACTGGGCTTTGCCACAGGTTTACAGCTAACCCCCCAAATGGATTTAATAAATGTCCTTGAACTCAAGCTTCTTTACTCACTCGACTTCTGGTTTTACTGAGCCAGTTAAATGGATGACCTTGCTGAATTCCCAGGCTTGGTCTTTGTAAAAAGAAGAACAAAATCTTAGAACCAAATGAATTGACACAAAATACTGTGCAAGATTTTAGGCTTACCAGAACTGGCTGGAAGTTACAGAATTTAAAAAGATGGGAGGGTAGATTTTTTCAGGCCATGATGTTAAGGTCCTTGTAAACCAGGTAGTCTTCCACCCTTTCCTTTCAGCCAAACTGGATTGTTCTTGAGCTCAGCTTTCTCTGGCTGGTGTGACAATCAAGGCCATAGATGCTTCCCCGCCCCCGGTCACCAGATCAACTCAGAAATCACTGGTTCCCTCAAGGATTCCAAATGCAAGGCCACCAGAGCCACCCACCAAGGGCAATGAGGATCTGAACACCTCCTGGCATGCAAATGACACTCCCCACCTGCCTACTCAAACAGGCTTCTGGGTACAGGGAAGGTCCCCTTCTGAACTGGCCTGCATGTTGCACATGAAGCATCATGGCTTCTGCGGCAGAGCAGCCTAGAGAAGAACACTGCTGTGTTTGCCTATGTGTCATTTTCTCTTAACAGAGACAGACTCTAGATATCTGCATGTTACAGAATTTGGAGAAGTTTTGGTTTCAAATCCTTATGGGCAGAGAGACTAACCTAGAAATGTGTGGGCAGTGTGTGCTTCAAAAAGAAAAAACAAAACCAGGCCCTAGAAAATGGTTTTCCTTTAACATATATATCTATTCCCCATTCCACTCCAGTCCACAGACCTCCCTCTGTTATATATTCCCATTATAGTCATCATTCTTATCCTGCCAGTTTTCCCAGCTCAAAGCACCCAACTTAATTTGAACAAGAGTTGACTCACAAAATTGTATACCCTTAAAAATCCTGGTGGTCTATAATGTGCCCTGACATGGATAGCCCAATTTCAGATCTCAGAAGCTAAGCAGGGTCAGCTCTGGTTTGGAACTGGATGAGAGACTACTGAAGAAATCCAGGATTAGCTATGCCAAGACAGGCAATGGCAAACCACCTCTGAATGTCTCTTGTCTTGAAAACCCTACAGGATCACCATAAGTCATAATAAAAAATATTTAAAAAATAAGTCGCTACTGTACTCAAGTTTTGTTCTGCTACTGCAAACTAACACAGCTAGCCGCCTGAAACTATCTGCAGGGAGCTTGCATTCTCTCCCACATGTCCCTGTGACAGTATAAGTTTCTTCCATGCAATTGAGTTCAAAGAGGAGGGATTATAACTATGTTTTGATACTTAAAACATCCATTTCCCTGAAACGCAGGACTGAAGAAGAGAATTTTATGATGTAGTCAGACATACATTTATTTCCCAACCTAGCAACTCGGTGCTTCTTCTGAAAAGGGTAATAGGGTTGCCGGCCTTTGACTGGCACCTGTGAGGGAAGCTTACAGGAGTGGCAAAGGAGCTCCAAGGGGAGAGATGCACAAATTGTGTTGTGTGATGCTGCAACATCATTTCTATCTAAAAGGGATGAAGTGATGCTGTAGAGATCCCACTGGTAGATCATATCCCGTTGATAGGTCAGTAAATTGGTGGTAGTCATAGAGTCCCACTGTAATGTGGTGACATCACTTACGGGTTTTGGTCAGAAATGATGTCACAGCATGTGTAGTTCCAGTCTGCCCCTCCCCATGTTCCTCCTGCTACCGAACGTAGTGGTGGTGGGCAACGGGTTGCAGCAGTGGGTAAGTGGCACCCATAATTATGATGCACAGAAAGGCTGGGGAAACACAGGACCTTTTGCTTTGCACTGGGGAGATATGGAATCAGGTCTGCATGACTTCTACCTTTCTGATGCCCTTGAACATTTGTCTGTTTGAACATTCTGGGCCTATCAGCGGTGGGGGGGGGGGGAAATAGAGGAAAACAAGATGCATCTACAAAGGCCAGGTGAACAAGAGCAGAATTTGACCAGCATCTAAAATGCAACAAAGAAGGCATCAGTTGGGTCTATGGCTTGAGGAAATCCCGTAATTAGGGTGCAAATGCAGGGAAGGTTCTCTTCCTATTCACCAGCCTCCTAATTTCATGGCCAGACTACAAAGGATGGTGGCCATGGATCCATCGACATAATTTTAAAAGCATGTGTGGTTCTTTAAAAATTGCTGAAAGGCCCTGTTCTAGATCAGGTACACAGTGGCCCCAGGAGCTCTAGCCCCCCACCATGCCTTTTCAGGTATAAAAACAGCCATGGGGGCTTCCTGCTCTACTTAATTTCAGCAACTAGATAAAAACTATCTGGTCTTGGGGGGGTGGGCGGAGCTAGCGGTGCATGGTGCACGCTTAATCTCGGAGCTCCTGTCCCCTTCTCCCGTAATTCAACATAAAATCTACCTTTAAACGCCTACATGCCGAAGAAAAACGTATACAAGGCTACTGGAACTCCCTCGAGAGGGAAAAACGCTGAAACGAAATCGGTACGTACCTTTTTTACCACTATTGACCCTGAAGAACTTTTTGCCCCCGACCTCTCTGGACTGCCTAAAATGGCGCCCGACTCCAGCCCTTCTGACTCCGCTGATTCATTAACGCGCAAGGACTTAACTGATTTAAAAACTGATTTGCTTGACTCGATGACAAACATAGTATCGAAACTACTTCAGCCACTTCAAAATTCCATTCAGGAGATGGCCAAGGAGATTGCGGAGGCAGCGAAAGTGGCCGAGAATGCAGCTGAAATGGCGCTTGCTACGCATGACGAAATTCGGTCCCTGCAAACTTCGGAAACTCAAATGCAAACTAGAATAGCCTCCTTAGAAAATAAATGGCGCCAATACAATTTAAAATTTTGTGGGTTTGAGGAGGGGGCAGAGGAATCTCAAGACTTGGCAGTGTTTATGTCGTCCTGGCTTGCAAAAATCCTACAACTTGAAGGCGGAGTGGCCCCGGCCATAGCTAAGGCACAGCGGCTGGGCCCACTGGCTCTAGCGCGAAGAGGCAAGCCTAGAGACATTCTTGTACAATTTATTTATCTTCGCTCAAGAGATAAAATTCTAAAAGTAGCCCGACAAAAGGACTCTCTTATGTTTGGAGAAAGTAAGATTTTGGTCCTGATGGACTTGGCTCCGGAAGCACTGGCAAAAAGACGCAAGTTTAAACCTGTAACGGCAAAGTTGCACGAAGCAAAGATCCGTTTTAGATGGTCTCCTACTTCAGACATCTTGGTCTATAAAAATGGTTTGCTGCACCAAGCCTCAGACGGAATGACGGGAAAAGCTCTCCTATCTACTTTGGGATTAAAACTTTCACCGGCTGAAGAAGAAGAATTGTTAAAAGAGTGAACTAATCTATAACTTGTGTTATTTGATTTCTCTTACAAGTGTACTATTCATAAGAGGTAGCATGACAAATTTAATGTCATTGCAATGGCCAGATAATTTATCTGTGTAAAGAAGGTTTGATGTTTCCATCAGTGGCAGTATATGTTAACTGTTCTGATTAAGGCTAATTATTACTTTATTATAGTTAGGAAATGCAATAATTTCCATTATGGTATAAGCTATTCAGTTTTATATTTTTGGCAAAGAGGTATTTGCTCCTTAATAACTCAAAGGTTTTTTTTATATATGGCTTGTTGAAACACTGGGTTTGTAATTAGGGTCTTTAATTTTATAACGACATATCAATCCCTGTTAATCCTTTATAAATAACGAAGGCAATGAAGAAATTGCGGTTTCATAATATACGGGGTTTCAGGCCTTTTTTCTTTTTTCTCCTGTTCTCTTCCTCTTGTTTCTTTATTTATATCGTTCTTTTTCTGTGAAGAGCAATGGAGTAATTACTTTATATAAACTAACTCTTTTTATACGGTAGAGAATTAAATCTACTTAGAATGTATATCAATTTTGAATTTTATGTGGATGTGCCTGAAACGACCTTGTTAGGTTCACCAGACTGTATGTATATATTTCATAGTTAAATTTCTATTGTTATTATAATTAAAATCACTTACTTTATAATTACTTTTAATTCAGGGATACAACTGGTGGTAGTACAGTTAAAACTATGTAAGGGAGAAGGGAGAAGGGTAATATATACGGAAAGAATATAAAAACACCCACACCTGGAAGGTGAGAGTTAGGTAAGTGGTCCAACAGGAGTGCCTTTGCAATAGCACTCCTTTTTCCTGACCTAAATTAGGCCAGGAAATAAAGACACAAAAAGAGCCTCAAATTACTGGGAAAAACAAAAAGTGAATATT